>NC_088246.1:98816894-98999394 GCF_036013445.1 Caloenas nicobarica | reverse complement strand
TTTCATACACCATATGCAGGAAAAAAATTTCAAAGACCTTTTCTCCTAAGTCAAATATGCATTTCTGTGATCCATCAAACCCTTTCCCTCATGGACAAGTGGTAAGTGCATTATTGTGCACAACCAGATTCTTGCATGTGCTCAGAAGGGACTGGAATCACCACAGAAAACACATTTCTTGAGGCATGAAAAATATGTATACATATCTATGTACACAATCTACATATAAGTATATAGTGTAAGCAGATATGAATAGAACATAGGAGGAGTGTTAATTACTTCTTCCCTCCATTAATCTGTTTATCTCATGCTCTACTGAATTTCTAGCTATTTAGCAGTGGTAATAGTATATCTTCCATATTGTGTTCTCACACCGAGTGAGAAATTCTGAAGGAGGAAGGCAGGAAAATGACTCAAACATATTTTTACCTCTTAGAAAAAAGGCATAATTTATCTCCACCTTGTGTAGCTAACACAGCATTAGTTGATCTTTGACAAAGCAATGATTTTTCAGAAAGGAAGTTGCTCCACAAAGTTTGACATGGTGAAGCTATGGAGGGAGAAAAGGCATATTTATATTTAATTAGTAAATTTAATCTCACAGTTTATCCCATAGAAAAACTGAGAGTATAATTCAGAATTTTGAAAGGTCCTTTGTAACACATCACAATAAATACTGCTTACAAGTCAGCGTAAAGCATTGATCTTATTAACTTTGAATCAGGTACACTTTAATTTAGACAATATGAGCAGGATCAGAATTGAGCTATTCATGTCTTGTTGACATACACAGATAAATATTCCTCCCCAAAGCCCAGATGACTGAGGAAAAAGAATACAGGATAGTGTTGCCCTTAACTTTTGGATATGACAATAGGTTTGCCTTAATACCACTTTCTAACCCACCTCTTTGGCAAGATAATGTTCTTGTCTCACAAGCAAGATGCAGCTGTCACAGGTGGTCTGTATTACTTTGGAAGGAGGGGCCTTGTCCTCTGCACTGTAGCAAAAGAGGATGCTTATTCGATGACTAAGAAAGTGATTTTGAGGACTAGCTTCAGACTTTTTCTTCTGAAAGCCTTGGGCCAAACCCTGTCAGAATGAGGAAAGGAACATGAGGGGCAGATTCTAGACCTCTTAGCTCCTGAATCTCTTTGCTCATGCACAGGGTGAGAAAAGTAGTTACAATAGCAAAAAAACCCGAACAAACACAAAAAGCCCCACAAACAAAAAACAACAACCAAACAAAACAAAACCAAAGGTGATCTTTAGTTTCTGTTCTGATCTCATCAAGCTGCTTTTTCTGCTCATAATATCCATCTCCCACCTTTCAGTATCTAGTTAACTACTTCTACTGCAGAAAAATACCATGTTGCTACAGATTCACAGAATGAAGCTTTAGATCCTCTAAACTTATCAGACTCCTGGAGAGACTTCATTTCTTCAAGTTCTCAAAGTGCTGAGTACCTTCTTTGATATCTGTGCTTTCCTAATACTCAAATGACAGGCAGGCATCTACTTTTGAGTTGAAAGATCTCAAGAATGCCTCAGTATCTTTCCTCCTGGCCTACTTCAATACTTAGTAATAATTCTCACACAGTGAACTAGCCATGGAATTTGCTTGATTCCAGCTTCTGGCAAGTGACTCTCATTGTACCACCTAAGCTCTTAAAAATATTTATTTTCTTCTTCATGAAGATACAGTAGTCTAATCAAGCCACTTCTTGGATAATTTTTGACTGAGATTTCCAAGGCTCTTGCTGAAAGATCTTCCATTGTTTCTGTGTTCCTTTGGTTTCTTTGCCAAGTTGCACAATATGGTTGAGGTTGAAAGGTATTTCTGGAGGTCATCTAGGCCACACACTGGCTGAAGCAGGGCTACCTACAGCCAGTTGCCCAAGACCATGTCCAGACAGCCTTTGAATATCTCCAAGGATGGAGACTGCACAGCCTCTCTGGGCAACCCGTGCCCATGCTCCATCTCATCAAAAAATGATGGGTTTTTTTCTTCTTTCTGTGTATCAATACACAGCCAATACGAAACCTAGCCCCGGTGAGATAAAGTACTAGACGGCTACAAATACAAGATTAGGCTGTACCACAAATATGTAATGTATTTATATTAAAATTGTTGTCATAACTTTGGCTTTCATGCATTTTGTTTATTTTGTTGATATTGCAATAATAATATTGATATTTATTTATACGGTGGACATGAGCATTAAAAAAAAAAAAAAAAAATTCCCAAACCCTATGCACTAAATCCACAGTATTTAAAGTAAGGAAAATAATCCAAAGTAAGAGCATCAGCTCAGGCTTTCAATTCAGGCTTAGATCATACTCTTGTATTTTGACATTACAGGAGTTTGAGACTGATGTTACATGCCACATGTACTATAATAAGTGCAATATAGAGAGATAAGGATGGCAGTCTTAGCTACATATTTTATTTCCATTATTTTGTGAATTAGAAATGGGGAGACTTCTAAATGCCTGATTTTGGTTGGGACTAGAGACCAAAATACAGACAAGCATGTGTGTATACACACACATATGATTTCTCATGTATTTACGCTAGCAGTTATCAAGTTCAATAAAGTGTGCTCTACTAGAATCTGCAACTCAAATTTGACTATATTAAAATATTTCGACCCAAAATTTTTGAAAGTTGTTGTCCAGCTTAGAGAAGAGTTATGAGTTATGATGACATTGCACTCCTTGAGTTTTTAAATTTTGATCTTGATGTTTTCACAGCTAGAGGTTTTCTGAGTTTTTTTTTTTTTCCATTTCACTTTCACATTAATTTAGAACAAAGAACTTGTTCTCTAATTCATTCTCTAATCTGTTACTCATTAGCACAACAAAATCCTCTGGATTGCCAATTTTGTTGGGACTCAATGACTGACTCCTACACTATTCTGCGTCAAAACATGTTAATAAGTTCCATTGTGAAGATTAGTGGTATGGCTCTGTTTTTTCAGAAGCAGGAAATCTGTATGTATCTGAAATAGAGGAATCTAAGTCTCCATTTTGATGTGGACCCTGGCCTTTAGGCACTGCTAGAATTCAAATCCATGATAGCTCTGGACACAACATTATTATTATACTTTGTATATAAGTAGTACAGCACAAATATACATGAGTGTTTAAGCACTGAACTTCTGTTAATAGTGATGAAAACGAGGCTCATAAAAAGACTTTGTGGTGTTGCCCTTATGGAACCATTATAAGAATCCACAGGCAAAGGGCAGTTGCCCTGGAGACATACTTAAATCCTTATATCATAAATCAATCCAATTGCAAATATCTGTCTTCACATGTCACTTATTAATTCAGAAGAGAGGCAGTCTGGAGAACTATCTTTAATTAAAAAAAAGTTAAAACATATTTTATTTATTCCCAAGGTAGTCATCTTAACAGGTAGTCATCCAGAAAGTCTGAGGACATTTTCAGAGAGGGTATCAAACAAGAGGTGATATGAACTGAATTTGTATTTCACACAGGCCTTGAGAGACATTCACTACATTAATGGAGAGTGAATAATTAACAGTAGGGTTTTGGCGTGCCATGGAATCAAACTACCTCTTCTAATTCATCTGTGCTGGGTGATGTTGTTATAACAAACCAATTGCCAATATAGTGAATGCTGTCATGTCACATTCAGAACTTGGTGACAGGGTCATGAAGTCAAGAAGCTGCTGGGAAAGAGAAACGGTAAGAGAAGACTGACACGCTTCCCATAAGGCTGTGTATGTGGTGTTGTCCCTCCTGATTCACACAGACTTTATAGATCCTCAGAAATGGACAAGAATTTTCCACCTCTGACATGTCTTTCATCTCAAAGAACAGACCTTGAAAGCCTTCAGAATGTTAATTCATAAGCTACTTGCTGTTTTGATGGTAGGCTTGTTTCTTCATCAAGGTTGAACAATTCTATTCAACTAGAAGCCTAGAAGCACTCGGTGAGCACATAAGAAGCAACACACCTGAGCAAAGACCAGAACACTGTGCATCATAAACACCATCATCAGCATGATTTCATTCTTGCTGCCAGCATTGTATCAGCCATTAGTCTTCCACAGAAGATCCTAATTGACTTTTCTCTGTTCTTAGTAAGGGTGGGAGGAAATAAGACTGAACTGATGTGTCAGTTGGATTTAGAGAAGGCATAAAACTTCTTCTTACATTTTAAGAGAATAAATGTATCACAACAAAAACTTCTGAGAAAGAACTGATACTTGAAAACAGGATCTCAGAAAGCAGTATTTGTAAAATATTTTTGAGTCGTAATGCAACACAATCTTAAAATACCACTTTTCAGAACTTGTTTTGTAATTTCTTAAACAAGTTTGCTTGGGCCTGAAAAAACAGGGGGACATTAAAGTTAAAAGATATCTCTTTCAAAGCATTTTTTTGATACTTCTTGCTACTTATTTGTCGGGTAAGACCTGTCTTCTTGATAAAAGAAAGTGAACTATTCCATTTATGCCATTTCATGTTCTTGTTGTTCTTCAGGAATGTTTACATTGCATGCATGTGCTTGTAATGTACAGCAAATAGTATAGTCATAGCGTCCCATAACCTGCACAGCCCAACAAGCACAGGCTTCACAATGAAGTATGGGTGGAATGACCCAATGCAACAGTCCCAGTATCTTCCATAGCAAAGTGCAGCAGACTTTGCATGACAGATCGTATTACAAAGTGGAGTCTGCAGCAGCAATAGTGAAGCACAGCGTACCCTAACTGGTAGTATATTGCTGGTTTGATGGCATGGCATTAGCACAAGAACACAGGCTATAATCACTGCGTAAGACAAGCATGATGGCATTCAGAACATGGCTAGCTACTGCTTCTACCATAGGGCTTGGATAGTAAAGCTGGGACAGCTGTAGTTGTGCAGAGTAGCATGAAAATGACAGAATCACAGCAACTGCATGGCATGGTTTGATGTACTGATGATTTCTCTACCTAGTACTGCTGTTTTTTTCTTGATGTAAAGTGGCACTGGCTACATAATGCAGCACGACATAGCAGTGACTGCCCTTCATGGCAGTGCAGAGATTGCACAGCACCAATTCTTTTCGGTTTGCTTTGCTTTTTGTACACTGATCATTACTTCTCTTTCGCATGTTTTCTTGTTTACAACTTGCTTCACTGATTCCACTTAGCCAGTACACATCCTTTATAGATGGAAAAACTAAAGTGAAATGTTCTTGTTTAGGAAGAGAAGCCTGTAATTAGCACACTGAAGGATGATTCCATATTCATTTCACAGCCTCATCACTTGCTCTGTAAATAGCAATGCCACATCCCATTCAAAAAAGAAGAGCAAAAATAACCCTTTTTTTTTTTTTTCTTTTCCAAAAGCTCATATTTTAAGATCTGTGGCACCGTATTTAGAATTTTTACTTGCAGGTTGAGGGTTTACTTTTGTTGTGGGTTCAGCAATTGCTCCTCTTTTGTCTTTTGCACTCTAAGACTGAAGATAAATTTGGTAGTATTTATCAGCAATTTCACGAAAGGCACAGTGTCCGTGAATTAACACACTGACACACTTTAATACAAAGAAGAGAAGTTGAATTTTTGAGTATAAACTAAATTATCACCAGTTTAGATCAGATGCATAATACAAAAACATAGTGCATTTTAGTAACATCATAAATCAAGCAAACTACTTCTGTATTAATCTTGCTAACTAAAACCACTACGACTAAAATCTCTACTTACTCCCCATGTATAGGTGAATATTATGTTATTACATGTGCAGAGTGAGCTTGCTGGGGGAAAAAATAACAAAACCCAAAATTTGAAGTGCTATGGATTTGCAATCTGAGATTTCCTGAGCAACACATGACTCAGAGATGTATAACTGTAAATTTGCAGCTTTCCTGTCTTTTATATCCGATGTCATTGGACAACTATCAGTCAATGTATAAGATACAGTCTTACTCTGCAACAACTACACAGTACTTAGTGTCTCCTTGAGAATCATAACTACACCAAAGAGAAAGCTTTCAATGCTTGTATTGACCATTGTGTTTTGTATTTCATGGGTAAAAGGACCAAGTATCACTTGCAGGTTTTTATTTCTCTTGATCACGGTAGATAAAGAAATTCAAGATGGCACGAAACACTGCTTGTTTTTTATTCTTGTAACTCTCATAACCAGCATTATGTCTTGTCTCCATTTTATAGATGGAGAACTTCATGCAATAAACAACTGAGATACTTGCCACTGGAAGTCTGAGTAAGAGTTAGGATATAGACACGAAGTCAGCCCCAAATTAGTGCTTTTATCTCAAGAGTTTAAAAGGCACTTTGGTTTGGTATGCAGTAGGAACAAGAGTACATTGAGCCACTTTCATAGTGAAAATATTTTCTTCCAGACAGGATCTGGTGATGTGGGTTCGTGTTTCTTCCAGGACTTCCTATAGTTCCTGGTGCCCCAAAAGGAAAAAAAAAATAGGAAAGTTGCACTGTCTCTCATCCCATAGAGCCAGACTGTTTGAGATGGGATAGGTAATTAATTTTCTATTCTACAGATGTTTAAAAAATACCCATGAAGTTTTTGGCACAGTATAAACTAGAAAATGTTTGCATTACAGAAAGTAAGGACTGGAGATACATCTCAAAGTAGGACGACCTTCTAATTATCTTACAAGATATTTTTATTTTCCACCTTAATAAAGAAGATAGTTTTCTAGTATTATCAGTGTAGTGTTTTCATAAGTGTTGTTATCTTTACAAAATCTATGGGAGAAAAATATCTGGTTAGCATCTACTCAGGTACAGAACATAGACCAGAGGGCACGTACTCTTCCCCTTTTCAGGATCTGTAGGTAATTGGTTAAAAATATTGCTACCTAATGAGTACAAAATAAACGACCTATGAATGAGATATGCTGAAAACAGAAAAAAAAAATCATTTTTTTACAAGTAAATGAATGACTGTAGTTCTGAGTGAAATCTGTTTTGATCAGAATGATTCCACTGCTTCTGCTTGCCAACGTCAGTGCCACACACTTGGGTTCCCTGGAACGAGGCCATCAGTTTCAGCAGTGAAGAATGAAAAGCTCAAGCAAAAAGTGTAAATAAGCATACTGTGCTTTTGAAGAGGTGATGCAAAAAGCCTGGGAAATGGAAAATAACTGTTATTATGTACCTGTTGTAGATAAAGCAATATATGTTACAATGCCCTAGAGAGTTAATCCGTGTGTAAAACCAGGAAGGGAAACTACTTGCAGATAAAAGCTCCTTTTCTAAGCCCTGTGAAGTTCTGTCCCTATATTTTTGTGTGTTCCTGTGTCTATCCACCCAAGTAACCAGAATGAATGACTTCTGAGTAAGGTGGAACTACTCTTGTTGAGCTACAGCATTAGGTCCTCAGGCTTTGACCCTGGAGTTTAACATAAAGGAGTGGGGTCCTATACATGGTTGAAGAAACACTACCTGGAATGAAGCTCTCCAGAGACAGATAAATTAACTTATATGGACTATATCCATTAATTTCAACAGGGCTTGGATGTTATCCCTGGTCTATTGTGGAAGATGATGAGATTCCAAAAAATAGAGAATGGTAATGACGCTGCATATTAGTTTAGATGGCAGCATCATATAAGGGAACTGAAGAAAAATAATGTGAAATAAAATTACGTATTTTACTTATGCACTTTAAGCCAGCTGTTTACATTGGCTTATTCATTATAATGTTCATTATTGTATTTATTTTGAATTGATTATTCATAATGATTGACTATGAATGTCTTCCTGTTTAGATTTTATGAACGGTTAATACCTTACAATCTTCTCTCATCATAATTTTGTCTTTTTGGATCATAATGATGATACTCTTTAAGAAATAAGGAACAAGTAGAGGACTTGACCTTTAGAATGCATCAAGAAAATAAAATATCTTTGAATGAAATTGTACAAATACATACAACTCATTTAAATTCTTTCAGAAAGCATTCTTTGTACTTCTAGAAAAAATAAAAGTTTCAGTACTTCAGACCAAAACAATAATTTCATCAGTTTTGTATGTGAAAGTGGTAAAGTAGACTCTTCATTTTTATATTTGTGGTATTATTGTAACTGGAGTTGAATCATAGAAGTGACAATTAAAGAATTTTAGAATTAAAAGAAACTATGCTAAAAGTAAGATTGAAATGACAGTGATAAAAGGTTCAGGTATCAAAAGTAAACATTTCTACATCTGTTTCCCACAAACTGACAAAAGGCCCTTTTTTATTGTTGGATTGGCGGTCTATCTTTCAATCATCTCCTCACCTATTAAGCCAGAGCCACCAATATACTAACCATAATTCTTGTGATGGAAAAAATTATACTACAAAAACCAAAACAAAACAAGGGGAAAGAGAGTAATTCAGAGAATAAACAAATTATTTCAAATTACTCACAAAACAGCCTTTCACAGCACCACTGACAAGGAGCTATTTAGCTTACCTCATTGTATAACACATAACTTAGAACACTTTAAGGAACTTCAGTTGTTTCTCATCTAAAATAATAGATTTACAGTCAGCTTATGACCTTTCCAGCTTTCACGTCCTCTGTTTGTCTTGCTTGTGTTCTGTTAAACAGGAAAAGTGTTGTGACCCATAATTGCAGGCAGATTCACAGCAGGTTTTGAGGAGCTTTTTCTGCCACAGTGTCCGAGCTGTCTCCATCTGCTGCTGTCTTGTATGCTTCCCACAGGGGGACCTGGCTAATTTTTCAGTCAATTAGCAGAAGGGTTGCTTTTGTTCTCCAAGTGCACCCCCATGGGCTCCTCTTACACCCTGGACATAGTATTCAGATGTTGGGAGTTTTCAAAAAGCATATAATGTTGGTTTTTTTTCTACTGACCTTTGTGACATTGTTGGGCGAATGCTGTCTCCTGTAATCATAGACACTTACATTAAACTGTGTAGACTAACTTTAGAGTGATTTTTATACAAATATTAATAATACATGTAACAATGTTCTTTCTTAAATGATTTCTGAAATCTTATATAGATGCTTAGTCTTACTTTTTCATTCAGGAGGAAGCGTCTGACATACTAATACTTTGTCATAATCATTATTTATTATATATTTTACTCTCTTAATGAGAAAAAAAGTTTCATAACAATTGCTTTTGATACTCACCTTCTAGCAAGGAACATTTAAATGTTGAATGGAAACCTCAGAATATGACCACAACTCCAGTTTCAGTGAAAAATACTTACACATCAAATGAAACAAAGAGCTTTAAATAGTAGATTTAACTGTGTGCATGTATGTTTATACCTTTGTATAGCTAGCGGAGGGATAATGCAAACATTATATAATGGTTGAATAATAACCTGATAGTCAGGCTCCTTGTGCATTCTTTGTGTTGCTTTCTATGAATTTTAATCAGGGTTTGGCTAATATGCACTCCTTGCAAGATGGAAAATGCTGTTATTTCACTGTATTACTAGATTTCTGGAAAAAAGTCAGTGTTTTCTTCTGGAAGAATATAGTTGAGCTAACAGAAAGCAATATGCTTTAAGCCTCCAATTTATGCACATTTCATTTGGAATGCTATCTTGCTTAGGTGTCCCTGAGCCTAATCGGCTTCAGGAAATTTTGAACATCAGTTTGCAAATGATATACTCCATGTGCCGTGGTGACCACTCTATACTGCAGGAGCATATAGAATTCTGCTTTTTAATTTCACTGCTGTATCTTTTATCTGTGATTTCTATCTCAGATGCAAATACGGATCAGTGAGGGTATTTTTCCTTCTCTTTAGCTCCAAGATCACGCTGTTACTTTTTACGGTAGGATATCAAGAGTGTTCGTTTTCCTGTAACCTTTCATCTGCCCAGCCTCTCGGCTATATCTTTCTATAGTTAATAAATATACTTTTTCTCGGTGTTAAGCAATAAAATATTCACTGGGTCTGAGCTGGGGTTAACAGATTTCTGAAAATTTTATTGCGTGACAGCCTGTCCTGCATAATCCCCTCAGCTGTCTCATGTTCTGGGGCAGAAATGATCTTATGTGTCACTCTAATAGTCTAGAATTACACTTGTATCACTGTCACCAGCATATGGGGCTGTGTATACCCCTAGGCCCAGCTCCCTCTCTTTCACGGCATTTAAAATGATAACATTTGGCAAAGCCAGTTTTGACAGAAAGTGAACTCTCCTTTCCGCGCCGGTGACAAAGCTGGCCACCGGAGGCCTGACACCGAGCAGCCAGTCATCGTACTCTTTGCTGGGTAATGATCGCAGGTTTCCCTCCTCTTAATAACCACCTCGCTGCAAGGGGAGGCTTGAGTGCAAGTTTTCACTTAATTATACAGTCTTCATCTTAAGTGCTTTATTCATGTGCGGGCTTCAGCTGCTCAGGCGTTATTGGAGCTTTTCTTTTTTTTTCCACGCTGCCAAGACATACTGATTGCTGGGCAGGCTATGGAAGCAGGAAGGATTTTGGAAAACAAAATGGTTTGCGTATGCTCTAAAGCAAAACAATTTTAGGAACTGCACTTCCTATCATGATAATAAATCTCTGAATGCATTGCACTGCTAATGGCAGCTGCTAAAGGTGGCATATAGCTTGTGTAAAAAAGACTGAGAGAAGAAAAAAAAATTCAAAATGAAAGAAAAGAAAGGTAAGAAAAAAAAAAGAGTTATCTCTAAAGATGAGGCTAGGCCCTGAAATGTCATTTTTTAGTACAAGCAAAGTAAAATGTGGCAACTCAGGAACTTGGTGCTGAGCTGAACCCTTTATTTAGGTCTGCTATACCAACCAGTAGACATTTCTGAAACGCAGAAAGTGTCAGCAGGTGTTCCTGGAAGCATAAGGAGGACATAGGACATTATTTACTGTTGCTGCTGCACGAACCATATTTGTATTTTCCTTCCACACCCTCGATTTCAGTTTAGAATTTGAATTTGGAAAAATTTTCATCTTACGGTTTACTTTCATCATTCTAACTCGTATGCTTGTAAAGGAAGCCTTGACTTATTTTCCTGTTTCCCATTGCTTTCTTCCGTAATGCATCTTGTCAGAAGTTGTGATAATACCCAGTAGATGTCTTTACTGAGGAGTGTTTTTAGCTTCCCTCAGATAGTACATATTTCAAGTTGACTATTTTTTTCTTTTTTTTTTTGCTCCCCCAGCAATGCCTTCCTTCACCCCGCCATCCTCCCCCCCCCCTCCATATTAACACAATGTAACTAACTATTTTCAGTGCTTTGATACATAGCTGAATTTGTCCACACCAAGGAAATAGCCCTTACTGTTTTGCCTACATCCAGGTATTAATTTTAGAGACATCTGGGGAGGCTCCTCATTTTTCTTTAATTTCTGTTCTCAGAAAAGATATTTTGAGCTATATTTCATTACTAGCACATGTGAAACGAGCTCCATAATATAGAGAAATGAGAGATGCTCTGGACTCTGGACTGCAGCAGGTTCACAGAGATCTGGAGAACTTAATCATCTCAACATGGGGGAAGGATAAAAAAATTGTCCCAGAAAACTAACTTGCGAGAGTGTTGGATAATCATCTGAACTGTTTGAAATTTGATTTCAACCAAATTCCAGACCTTTTGTATTTCAGTCAATTCTCTTTCTACAATGGCAATCTCTTAGGGCTTACCACTGCACAACCTGAAACCCAATGATATGGCTGCATGAAGCGTAATGCTCAATGACCTCTTTTGTAGGACTATAGAGATCTCATTAACATTTATACCATTTGTGCAGAACCTTAGGACAATGTGAAGCAGAGCTTTAAAAAACGTGCATTCACCCACAGATGTGCATTGAAATTTTAAAGACATGTACTGGATTGTTAGGAATATGCACACTGAATTTTAAGCAAATCCCTGAAGTTTCTGGTGCCACTGCTTAAGCACTTCACTCTCTGTTATGTGCAGTGACTTTCATGAACAGATTAAAGCAGTGATATGAACTATTTGCCTGAAACAACTCTGCTTTCATTCTTATACTATGGGTCTCCTGACAGCTTTGTCATGATTCCACCCACCAAGACACAAGCAGTCCCTCTTCACATACCCATTAGTTGTCCTTATTGTGATTAATAATCCCGAGCAAACCAGTGCTTAGTGGAGCTAGCATGTGCATCACTCTGAACGTAGATCCTCACTACTCTGTTCAGCTGCCCTGTCAAGATCACTGCAACTTGTGTTATTACTGAAAGCCCGATGATGACTTTAGGTAACAGCTCTGTGTGATAAATGTAAATATTTCTTTGCCTTAGAGTAGGGAAAGTAGTAAATTTGAGTTAAAATTATATATCCTCGACTTGTTGTTTCTGTTAACTTGAGCCTGTGTATGGTTGTGTGTGTGTGCATCTAAACATGTATTTGCATTTATTTGTGTGAATGTTCATATATACATAGATGCACATACCCATAAGCACACGTGCAAATATATAAGTTTTTCTCAAATTATGTGCTGGGTTCACTACTTTTACACTGTTTACATGTGGCTTAACGTGTCTGGGGTTGGAAGCATTTTAAAACCATTTAGTAGTTGATGTCAACAACTTGTTAGCAACACTGATAGTCAGGGGCAGGAAAAGAGGAAAACAACAGTGAGAGAGAGAAACTTAGTCAGGATACAAGCTGCTGATAATGCAGACTGTGTTTAAAGAAAGGAAGCCCCATCTGATAAGTATGTACCTAAGAGCTATCCCATATGTGGTCAGATAAATGGAGCTTTTTACTACCGTACGGAGACAGTGAATGTAATAGTCTCAGTATAAGTGCCTAGTTGGGAACATTTTTCTTCATGAGGAAGGTCTCAGGTCTAAGGCAAGATTGCATAATTCCAAGATGGTTGCCTACAGACAAAATTCTGAAGAACCTTGGCTAGGTGGTTTAGTATCTGTGCCTTTTTCAGGAGCAAAGCAGAGGCAATTTTCTCTTTTTCTTCATCTGTTTAGACTGTAAATGTTTACTTGGGGACTATGTGAATATGTAGTATGAGGCAACTTTTTAAGGCAGTAAAGAGTAGAAGAAGAATATGAGGTGAGTACAATGAATCTTTTGTCTTTTCAATTTTATTTTTTTTGGTATAAAACATTGAAGTACAAAATGACAGAAAGGAAGTCGACTGGTTTGGCTGGTTGTATAGTCAGAAGCCGTATGCTTCAATGCGATATAATTTAAGTGATTGTTTAAAGAAAAATCAATGCACTTGAATCAGCATAAAGCGGAGTATGAGAAGAAAACCCCAAACAATAGTTTTTTAGATCAAAAAAGGCAGAGAAATAATCTTTAGAGACAGGAAATGAGATTGTACACACTTTTTACATGCTGATTTTTGAGTGTAATAAAGATAACATGGGTACCAAGTTGTCATATTGTGATTAACGAAGTTCAGGATAGTATCACATACTAACATTTTGCTTCAGCCTTGTACACATTGAGGTAAACCGTACCAAGAGCAAGCTTGTTATGAATTCTTGTAAATATCATTGTACTAGCCTTTTTCATCCTCTATATGTTGGGATTACTTAAGCAAACTTAACAGTTAACCAGTGTAATGTGATTTGTATTCACATTTGTGTATGAGTTAAATCCTTGTCCTTTCATGGATGAACCTCAGAAGGTTGTTTCCTGCTATCAAATACACTCAAATATACATTAATTTGTAGCAAGAAATTATGTTAGCAGAAGTTATATAGACAAAATCCAAATGTTACAGAAAAGTAGGGGAAAATCCAGTTGTGATTTTGCAGGTTCGTTGTATTTGATTGGTTCACAAGGTGTCACAGTTCATCTGTACCTAATGAGAATTCCTTATGCTGGTATGTCATATCTCTACTCGAACCAAAGTGATTATCCAGGCCATAATAGGAATGATACCAGAGAAGAAATATAGTGCTAGGACCACTTCAGATGGGGTGAAGTCATAGTCACTTGAGTCAGAATCAAGTGTATGATGTGGAATGGTGTCTATGAAGCTGATGAATGAAGGGCCATTATAAAGCCCAGCGCTCTATTTAAAAGGAAGAGAAAGGTATGTGTAGAACATAAAAATAGAAATGCTTTCTGTGGCAGGAGATCAGAGTAACAACTATGAGAAACAACTGTAAATATGATTGAAAATAGTTGGTTGGTTTTTTTCATGATCATATGGAGTTTTATCACCACTGTGAGGATGACTAGAGCTTTAGTTCGTTACACCCTGGATACTAACAAAAGAAAGTGAGCAATAAGCACATTTCTCTTTCAGGAAAGAAAAGTGCTACAAGCTACAATATCAGACAAACCACTGATAAGAAGGAGTTCTAGCTCACGGGTACCAATATTTTTCAACAGAAAGCAAAAATAAAATTACATAAGCATTTTAGGAAAAGGTAGAAACAAAAGCCTTATCAAATTTCAGTAATACTGAGTAGTAAGGTTAGAATTTCTTTGTATATTAAAAGTCCACTACATGTCTTTAAACATTAGGTATAGAGTAAGCTGACAAAGACTGAAGGAACTAAGAAAGAGAATTGTAATATCATTAGTAATGTTTTTTTAATACAATCATGTACCACTTGTAGTCACTTGGAAAATTTTTCAGAAAATATCATAAAAAGCATCTGGAGATCAGAACCACTAAATTATGCCACCGAGGCTTAACTCATATTATGGTGTTCCCATAAAACCAGCCATCTTCAACATAAATTTTAGTGCTTTTAAAAAAATGTCAGGTGGGTACAAATAAGACTCAGTCTGAAATTTAGTATTGATCTCACTAGCTGTTTGTGTTGGTGTGAGCATTTGACATCTGTTTTCTACTCACTCAGTGTAGATGCTTAGCAATGTAATTCACTGCCAGTACTTTCTGTTGTCTTGTCTATTATCAGGTGATGTCAATAGCAAAATGAACCTCAACAGGGAAAAAAAATCCTTGAAGAAAGGAGAAAAGCTGTAAAAAATATAGAGAATGGAACAGTTAAATCAGGACTAAACACTTTAATATTTTAATGGAAGATAATCACCTGACTCTGCCCACTGAACTTAGTATAACCTACAGATGCGTTCATGAGCCACTGGGGCCGAGCTAATATACTCTGCTGAAAGACGAGACATGTGGCTTAGACTGCTCTGCGCTAATGCTTCTTTTCTGGACCAGAGTTGACTTCTGTCTGGCCAAGCCAAAAATGGGCAGATTGAAGCTGGCTCTGTTTTTATCCATCCATGCAAACATGCCTGCTGAAAACTTTCAAGAACTGGACTTCATGTCTGTCATATGACGAGAAAAAGTGTCACTGTTCGAGTGCTCTGAATTAAGAAGTCAATGTTTAAACAGCAGGGTATTTGATATAGCACCATAATATTTTGAACAGTCTGTGAATATGAAAAAAATGTTATATTTTCTTCAAGGTAAAATAAAATTATCATCATAAAGGTTACACTAGAACAAAAAAAGAATCAGATGAATGTTCCCTAAGTTAGCATTACTCTCACCCAGCTGGCAAACTGTCTTTGGTTTGCATCTCCATAGGCATTTTTAGCAAGCAGCAGAAGCAAAGGGTCAGAACACAAGGGAAGGATAGGACAGGTTTCAATTACAGCAGACTTCAAGCATTCAAATCTGAATGGGATTTCTTTAACCTGTGCTCTTCATGGTCAAAAACTTATCTTTCACTTCCTGGCAGAAAGGACCACAGCAAGTCTCTCAGTGGGTGTTTGCAAGTTTGCATGAGGAAACATCTACTTCAGAAGAAGTGGCTGGCCTTTTACTATGTTCTTCGCTAAACTCTTCAGGACAGTTTGCAGTGTGGCTGAACCTCCAGTACAACTTGGATACAGGATGGGTAGGTAAGGTATCTCTTTGTGTCCAGGTGGCTCCTCAGTTTCTACCCTTTCACGTTTTGACAATCACAACATTTTCTTAATTTGTGCTGTTGCTTCTGTCGATGTCTACTATCTGTTCTGAAGCTATGAGGGAGTATTGTGCAACAATATGGAAAATCTTTCAGGCATTCAAAGCATCTCACCTGCATTTTGGTTTCACGCTGATTCACAATGTGATGTGAAAGCTAGAGGTCTTGAAAATGTACAAGCTGAGCATCAGTAATTTTCACCTGATCTCATTCAAACTGAAGCCAGCAGGTTTTAAAGAGCTCTAATAATTACTGAGAGACTTAGCAAAGGCTTGTCTGATCCTATATTTGTGACTTAGTATGGCATTCAAACCTGTTTTCACACTCTCCGTAGCCAAATTAAGAGCTCTTAGACAATGATGGATGGCAAGTCTACCACACTCTGACTTTAAAGAAGTTGAAATAAAGTACTAGCTAGAAAGAAATAATGGAAATGTGGATGGGTTGTTCAGGACACATGTAAATGTAAACAACACATGTGACCAACAGTGGAACCGAAAAGAAAAGCTTTAAAATATGTTTCGATATCTCCCGAATAAGGTATTGAAATTCTAAGGTACAGACCAATAGGTATCATTGCCAGAAAAAAGTATTTCAAACATGTGAAAGGAGTTAGTGTAAATCCATAATAGAAACCTTAAGAGACATAATGGATTTGCTCTCTGATGCAGAAGGTCAAAGGCAAGACTCAGATGGGAAAAACATCAGGTGACTTCTTTGAAGACAATAAACTTGGTTTTCATGCACAATAACACAATCTTGTAGGACCAAGAAAAGGCATACCTCAGAGGCCTTTGCACATTGTGTCTTTTCTGTCCTCCATGAGGGTAATTATGTTACCTCACATAATCCTACAGAAAAAAATGGACAAAGGGCCATGTTAGAATTTAGCCTAGTGTTAATATACATTTGTCCAGAAAAACTGACTGGCAGGTGATATGCTGGACTGCAGTGCCTACTACCTTGTCACTATCCCCTTTCATTCTGGGCTGCACTTCAGTTATGAGTTCTTGTGGAATTGTACTGTACTCTTCATGGTAGACCTGTTGCCAGGAAACTTTACTCTGGGATTTACATATGGAAATAAATATTTGTTCTGAATTAGTATCAGTGAAATTACTTCAGATTTTCAGATACCATGTGAGTGTCTTTAAGCACTGCTACTAATCATAATTATTAGCTTGTTACAAAATCACAGATCCTACCCTGTCCTCAGATGTTCAGAGAAGGAGTGTGACTTATAAAACCATAACTAAGCCTTAATAACGTGAATTTCTCTGCAGTTATCTATATACGTTTCCAAAACTAGTCCTGGACATAATATGTGGTAACTGCTGAAAAGAAGCAAAGAACAGAGAGTTATGAAAATGCAACATCTTTCTGAGTTACTTCAAGTTCTCTATAACTAAGACATCGAAAGAAAAAATTCACTCTTTATTTAATTTTACTGAATCCAGACTGAATTTATACAGAAAGAGATAGACAAACTGAAAGACAGAGAGAGAGACAACAAAAAAAGACTGATAATCAGCAGGGTATATAGCATGTCTAAAACTATAAAACTTTCCAGTTAGGGAAATACATACAAAAGGTCCTACAATGTCTTTAAAATTTAACCTCTAAAACACAAAACTTTTTGAATCCTTTTTTAGCAGCAAACAAATACTCAAGTTGCTTTAAGAAATGAATCTTCAAAGACATCTAACCTTGAACAAGAGCTGATTGATTAGATCTGAATCCAGCTGGATAATACCAACTCACTTATACAATCCCAGTTCAAATTTTTTTTTTTTATCCGTAGGCTTCATCAGTTTTTAAAATGTGGCTTTTAAGGCTACATTGCCATTAGAGAAAAATCTGACACCTTTCAGAGGTCAGGGAACATTACTGGAACATTACTGCTATTTTGTATGTCTTTGTTGAACCAAAATATGTTTTCCAAAAAGTCAAAATAGGCACTGAACTGCTTTAAGAAACACAGCTATCTGTCATAGAAATTCAGTAAAAAAAAAAAAAAAAAGTGATAAGGGGAGATTTATTTTTCATTCTATATTTAAATAAACTACTTTTTTAACATATAAATCTAATATCAGTTTTCTGCCTTCTATGCAAAAGACTGCAATCAATTTGTCTCTGCTTTGGTTCTGGACAAACAGTACACATCTGTTGCAAGTTCATTTGAATAACTCAATGCATGTATATCCTGATGAAACACTAATAGACACAGTGTAGCCATACTACACAGGCACACTAATATGTTTGCTAAGCTGATCAATAGTAAGATTGATCAGACTTTTGCTTGGCCAAGTTAATCATGCTATTGATCAGCTTAGCAAACACATCGCTTGTGCACTATTGCTATACAGGCTTTCCTACCCACCCCCATCAATCGGATATCAGGAGATTTCAGAAAATGAAATATAACCACATTTTCTACAGTAAGTGCTCCTATTACTTCAGGCTCATCTTCTGTAGAAAACTATAACATTTCATGATTAAGGTATTCAGATTTCTTAACCTTCTCTTGCAAGTTTGAGTGGTGTTGTTAAAAATCTGGGAGAATGTCAGAATATTTTTTTCTAAGGCACAAGACACTCAGCCCAAGCTCTGGGCTTGGCCCTCTTTCTGACATTAAATATGTGAGATTCTCTCATGCTATATGCATCCTATAAAAGCATCTCTCACTTTAGAGGCTTTACGATTTCTTAAGGGAAATCATTTAATTGCAGAAAACAGTTCAATACAATCAGAAGATATGGATCTTTGGGTATATTATTAGCACAGTACTTGGAGCTTTAACTTTGGAACTATACAGCAAGACATCCAATAGTCTCAAATTAGCATTAAAGGGAATTTCACAGTTATATCCTTATATGTAGTGGCAAAAAAAGGCTCTTAAGTATGAAAATAGGTCTATTATATTTAGGCTACACCTCTTACATGGTTTGTTTACTTTTGTATCTTGTTTTGAAAGCCTGAGTTTCTGGCAGTGTGCAATGCTAACAAAACAGCTCTCAAGCACTTTTTACAGCTTGAAGCACATAATAATGTAAGGCTTATTTTCCATACAAAGCCTCTTCCACTAGTGATAAAACAAATTCCTCACTACAACTACAAAACAACATTGGAAATAGCTGCTGTTTTCTGGTGTGTATTTTAATGCAGATGGCAAACAAAAAGTAGGAAAGCCAGACCTTAAATCCAAACTTCTCTGGATTTAGCAAACATCTTGTGGAGTATAGGTAGTGGGAGGAGTATATGAATGGTTGCAAGTACTAATGAATATGATTTGTTTGTGGCATACTGTCAAGGACAGATGTCATTGTAAACATTATCTCAGAGCAGATATGCAGCTGATGGAAGCTGCATCTGCTCAATTGAAATGTGTTTCATACAGTGCTTCTTAGATAATACTGGAGCACTTCTAATGTTTGGGGCATAAGAAATCAGAGAATATGTAAAACGTCTTCTAGAAAAGTAGATTTGCTTTTTTTTTTTTTGAGAAGTCAGAATGCAGGGAGAAAGGGATTTTTCATAAGATAACTGCTGTAGTTTTAAAATACAAGTAAACTAGTGAGAAGTTAACATTTGTGGGAAAAGACGTCGGGGTACAGCCTAGTATTCTAGCTTGAGTATAGTTAGAAATTAAACCTCAGGTAGTAACTGTGCATTACATGAAGCTGGGTGATAGGAGTACCCTCCCCATGTTTTTAAACCCTAAGCAGACTCAACAGGAATTGAGAGCCTTGAAAACCACCTAAGTAATGTAACCTCCCAATAATTCATGTTGTAAATATTGTACTTGCTTCTAGAGTCTGTTGTGTGGTCTCTTCACACTTCTAGAAGACCTAGAAGTTCCTGTTAGCTGCTTGATTTCTGCGTGGTTTAACAGTGCTTCATGTAAGAGTTCATGATTAGACTTGGGGATTTCAACCTAAGAGAAATTATTTCTTAAAGATCTAGGGTACCTGTTTGTGAAATCCTCAGTATTGTGTCAATTTACATTTTGGAGAGCACATTTTCACAACCATGTGAGTGGAAATTCAAACAAAATTTAAAAAAAAAAGTTGTTACATTTTTAAAATTTGAAAATATCCTGTGCAAGATTGAATTAGCAAGTCTGGAATGTCTATATCTCCCATCAATGTCAGCTCAAATATTAGCTGCTTGGTACTGTAGACAACTCGGTCAAGATGTTTTGGGTTGATGAACAAAAAGGAAGACCTTGAAGCCACTAGAAAATATAAAAATGTCAGCTTAAATTACTTAAAATTAGTCAAAGTCTGACTTCTGATTTAGTAGGTGCCACCAGGCTATTGTGAGTAAATTTTGCTTAGATGAGGCTGATCACTGAGCCTATAAGATAAGAGAAATTTTAGGAGTAAGTGGATTTTCTGATTTTTCTGTGTGTGAAAGGTACAAGACTAAAACCCCTGGAGGCACAAACTTGTAGCCAGTCTTTTGAAAATACAGAGTTCTCTTACTGTCCTGTTTATGCATTTGAAATTTAACTCCGAAGACGAAAGAAGAGCTTCATATGCATTTACCCAATAGAAACACTGATGAATGTAGAACAGCTCAGTGAGTATTTTCACAGAAACAAGTTTTTTTATAACCTGAAAGAAAACAAATTGCTAGTCTCAAATCTGCATTTTTAATCTTTTCCTTATATTTTAAACTGGAAGCTTTTGTGGGAAACTGTTAAGTGTGTTGTATATGGGTTGGGTACAGAACTAGAAATGGCTGCTGTAGTCTGACTGACATGTAGGGATGACTTTCAACCACACTTTCTGCAAATGTTGTGTTTTCTTCTTCTTCTTTTTTACACAGGGAAGTTGGCTTTGTGGTATCTCTATCAAAAACATGGAGGGACCATGACTACAAAGAAGGTCATTTGCAATGAGGAAAGAAGGTGGAGTCTAAGCTGTGGGTCTCATACTGGCGTTGCCAATAACTAGAGCTCAGAGAAAGAAGGGTCATACTGCTGGAGGGCCCTGACTGTGAACAGTGCTTCTGTTGCTTTAAAGACTACATAATTTCGTTCCACTTAAGTCAGCAGATGAGGAGTGTGGGTAATGATCTCCTCTTCACCCTCCAGGGTCTGAGTAAAAATGTTCCAAGACCAAGTTTTCTGGCTTCCATAAAGATTTCAAATGAAGAGTTTAAATCTGTGTGCAAGAATATTGAAGGTGTTATTAATGCTTGTTTGAGCTTTAGGAATGCCCTTTGACATCCTCCATCACTATTCCAGGCAAGTAGTACAGATATTTCAACTGAAATAACTGACACCAATTCTTACTTTTACAGGAAATCTGAAGAGATAGTTTTAACACTACCTTATAGTAGTTATATATTATTGTATAACAACATATAATGTAATATTATATATTAGTTATATAGCAGTGTTATATACATATATGGTACCTTATACCTTGCCCAGATAAAGCAAAGTTAAGCAGTATGTTTAAATAATATCTTGCCACAATACTCCTGATTTTTTTTTTTTTTTTTTTTTTTTTTTGATGACAGTAATGTTCTTTTCTTTTATGCAAAACTCCTAACCTATTTTTAGCACTCTAGGAATCTGTCTCCACAACATTTTTGATAGAAAATTTAAGGATTATGTCATTTTATTTCTCTTTTGTAAAATATCAGTACTTTATGCTGAATGTAAGATATCCCTGGAGGACAAGGAAAAGGCTGGGCAGAGAGAGAAAACTCTGAATATTTCCTGGGCAGAGGCTGAAATTTGATCTACCTTATTTTTACCTTTGGAGACATGGTCTTTTAAAAGGACAAAGGCTTCCATCTTTGAAATTCAACAATGCATAAGAAGGTGTTGTCAAATAATACATTTTATTTTGGGGATAAAACCATCAGCAGCAGTGTTCCACTACAGAGTCTGAAAGCCTTCTGCAAAATTTAATGAGATACAACTTATTTTGTGCAACTTTCAGGTTTTTATCATTCACTAAAAGACAAATTTTACCTCCGGGTCAAAAAACTAGGTGTACCTCCATGGACTGGCAAATGAGAGGTACATAAACTTTAGGCACTTAAACTGAGAATAAAATTTGAAGCATTATAATAATGTTTGTTCACTGCATACTGTGCACCAGTAACTCACATCTCTGGGGACACAAATACTAGGATGCAGTAACCAAGCAGGGGCTTGATTAGAAAAGCCATTACCCAGTGTTGTACCCCTGGACTTATAATACTTTCTGATCTGCACAAAAGTAAATATAGAGACAACCAAGCCCACTGTTTTTTAGCAGGCATTAAAAAAGAAAACAAAACTGAAAACCACTCTCAAGCAATTTAATTAGAAGTCACACCTTTTTTTTCCTGCAAAATTCTGGAAAAACTCATTACGCTTCATGTAAACTTCAGCTTCTGAAGGACAATATGATGGGCCAGCTGCACAAGATGACTGCACGCTTTCTGAGTTAAGCTGTTACGTAAATATGCACCAGAAAGAAGGATCTAATTAAAAAAAAAAAGTCTCTGATCTCAGTGGTTGTTAATTGCTCCTGATTATCTCAGCACTGAAACCTAAAGATGACAATTAAAATGTGTGTCTCAACTAATAAAACACCTGATCATTCTAGCAAATATCATGCCTGTGTAATGGGTTTATACATAATTTCTGTATTTTTGGTGGCATGCAGCAGGGCAGCTAATAGCATAGACTAATACTAAAAAAGGATGGAGGTTCCCCCTTGCTTAAATTCTTTGGTCCTCTCCTCAAAAGCAGAAGCAATGACGAAGAACTAGGAAGGAAAAAAAAAATTCCACAGATCTCTGAACAACTGATAACTCAGGAGCAGATTGTATAGGAATCTTATGAGTGCTCTGTAAGCACCAGTACAGAATAAGTGAGAAAGGACCAAAAGGAAAGCTAGCCTATGTATTTCATGATAAAATTTCCTATAATACTGCAGGGATTTCATTCCAGCAACACATGCTTTTCATAGGAACCTCTAAAGTAAAAAGACCAATTTTAAACAAAAAAATGGAGTTTTAGCAAGCGGGTGTGTATTTATACAAGACCTCCATCATGATCTATTTTATGTTATATTCAGTACAGGACAATGTATGCAAATAGAGTATGCCACGGTTTATTATATACAGTTGGGATTTTGAAAAGAATATCTTGTCAAGGACAGAAATTTCACTGAGAAACATTTTAAAAGTCAGGAAAAAGTGGAAATGGAAACTGCAAACTCTTTAAAATACTTTTTCTTGTTAAAAATAAGTTTGCTTATTCTTCAGGACATATAATTGAAGAAATATTTTCATTGCTTAAAGACACAAAGTAGCCTGGAAGAATAAAAAAGCAACATTAAAAATTATATGCATATTACTACACACAATATGGCAAACAGAAGAAAAAGAAAAGGAAAATAATCAAAGACAATAAGGAAAGCAGAATGACTCATTCAAGTACTATTATAGCAGAACGGTGAGTATGTTTAAAATATATGAAGAATTAAAGGAATCAGACAATGACAATTCAGTTCTATTTGTCTTACAAAAATATTGAAAAAAAGTAGAAGGGTATTACTTGATATTTCTTTCACTGAACTAAAGAGAAATGAAAGCTTAGTGGTTTGGGTTTTGCATTGGGGTTTCTCGTGGAATGAAGCAGAGAAATGTCACAAGCTCACTGCAAGGAGTTAAAGTTACTCAAAAGAAGTAGCTGTGCAATTCCTAGATTTTGTTCCTGTTCAGTTAGATGGGATACTGTCCCATATATCTCCCTTGCAAACCAGCCAATGAACAATGGGCACCCTCAAATCCTGAGAAAAACAGTAACAACATAAAGAATAATTCTGTTGCTCAGTTTAGTTAGTTGTCTTACATAGCTCATTCAAGGCTCTCCTATTCATTAACATAGTTATCCCAAATCCATGTTAATAAGAACTTAGATGTCACATACCACATTTTGTCTATATATGGATATCACCTTCAAATAATTTGGTTTAAAGAGAAATAGGGTAACAGAAAGAAAAAAAATCATTGGATGATGGATTCATTTTTTGGAAAAGTGAATACGGTAAATAGAAAACAATGTAATCAACGAACAAATAGTAAGTTTGAATGAAACCTCAAAAATTTAGAAAAACCCTCGTGGTTAATTTTGACCATCTCTAAAAATATTCCAGACAATATGAGGAAACAATTTAGGGGATGATTGCCAAGAGCTATACAAACACCATTAAGCAATAAATTTGAGAAAATTACACAATTACGGAGTTCTCTGGTTTGTATATTATGCAAAATAATTCAGCATTTTCATAAATATGGCAAAAGAAGAATTTGTATAATTGGATAGATTTTAGAAAGCTAAAAATATAATGAATATGGGAAAGATTTTGAAGAAACATTTACAATCACAATGTGGAAGAAATGGCTAATAGTATCATATGTGAAGTATGTGCTTGTAAAGAGTGTGGAAATTCATACTATGTAATGGAAGTCAGAGAGAAAAGTTTAATTACTAAACATTAAGTAGAAAGCTTAATGCACAAAATATTCAAAAAATGACACACTACAGATGTAAGAACAGAAAGTTAGGAAACAATTTTCCAGAAGTACTGAAACTTTAAATTGTATGACAACCATTGTTTTTGTTTGTTTGTTTGCTTGTTTTGTTTTGGTTTGGTTTGTTTGTTTTGGTTTGGTTTTGTTTGTTTGTTTTTATTTGGTTTTTGTTTGTTGTTGTTTTTCTTTTTTCAGAGCAGCACAGAAGGCAAAGAAGGGAGAGACTGAGAAAAATTGTGACAAAAATTTAAGCAACACTTTAGTATTAGTAATGAAAGTCTGAGTGTCTTGCAAAACTGTGGAAGTAATGATTTAATGAAAAAAAGATTATTCTACTCAAACGTACAAAAATTTCATTAATTCAACACAACATATTCATAAGGTTTCTTAAATTAACATGAAAGAATAATTGTATTCATTAAATGTTTAAAATATACAAAGCTGATCAATTCAGGAAATAAGTCTGGACATTTTGTAAAAGATAATAGAGTTTCTAATGTTAGTAGTTGTAGAAAAGAGAAAAATATGATGTGTTTTTAACAAATCTTTGCTATCTGTTTCCAAACATATTTACAATTTTTAGTGTTTGATACTTTGAAGAAATCCATTAAAACCTTTAAACATCTTTATGCTTTCTTTTGCTTGACATGCACAATAGTTGTTTTTTATTAAGTGAAGTATATCAGCTTCATATAAGATTGGCTCTACAGGCAGCAGTAGCTGTAAATCACACTTGTTAAATTCAGAATACTTAGAAAGGTTTTTTAAAAATGGTTCTAATCAATTATACTAAGAGAATATTACAGAAATATTTTGTGGGAATAGTACAGATTAGTTTATACTTTTTCATTTCTCATTTATGGAGGTGTTTATGTTGAGGAGTCATTATTCACTTTCAATCACAAAACATTTCTTCATAGTTTTGCCTGTGATATCTTCTGAGCAGCTGTAAAAGTGAATCCAGAATGATATAATTTCAGAAGCTTTGGGACAAGTATTAAAAACTATGCCGTGAATTGTTCATGTCATATGTAATACAGTATGCTCTAAATGACCGGGAAGCAACTTTCCAACTAGCTATCATATAGAAGGAACATTCCAATAACAAATGGATATATTCTGAAACTTAAGTAGAATAAGGAAATATGGGCGACACTTTGTAAATCTGTTTATCACAAACTGCCACAAATGAAAAAATAAATAATTTGCTAGTCCTTTGCTTGATCCCTAACATGGCTAAACTGTGTTTTAACATAGATAAAATGATATTCTCTCAGTTTTATTTTCTTTTCTACTTTAAGATTGACATGTAATATTTAAATATTTCTCAGGCTAGTTACATTGCCTGAATTAGACTAATATATCGACTAATGCTAGGAGAACCCAGAAAAAAAATGTCAAACCTCTTAAAAGAGGACAGTCAACATGTAGTTCACACCCTTTTAGTTTTTCTCATACATCTCTTACTACTTCACAAACAAAGACTCCTATGGAGACATCCTCAAACTTTTCTCTTCTTGGGGCTTTATTTTAACAAGGTTTTCATACAGCACTTAGAGCAAATTTCTTCTTGGACCTTCATTAATATGCTTTTTAAAAAAAATTCTTTCTTCCCAAATTGCTTCTCTTCCTCTTAGAAAAAGCTGGATCTTTAAGTTCTGCTGCTGCATCCTCCAATCCTTTCCTCCAGCCTCTCCCACTCCAAGCAATTTCTGGAAGGATTGGGGACTAACTGAAATCAGCTGTAGAGATTTGCTTCCCATATGACAATTTATTCTGTCATAATTCACTACGCAAAAATTCACAGGAACAGTCAGGCAGGAGGTGTGAGTAACCCTTGTAGTCCCCTGCAGAATTTTTCACAGATTGTCCTCTTTGCTTATTCTGTTTTTCAGTAAGGCAACCACTGAAGGGACAGTTGAGGGATCTCAGAAGCTCCTGCCTCCTCTCAGATTCATCATACGTAGCTCCCAGTCAGCCGGTCATCTTAGCCTTCTACTTGTTTCTTCTATGAAAAGCATTTCCACATTGCTGAGGGATTATCTCTCAGAGTGTAATGTAGTCTGAGCCCTACATCGAGAAGAAAGTTACATCTGGTTATAGACCATTTGACCTCCTCCATGTAAAAGCCCTGGTTAGCTAAGACAATAAGGTCACACAAATATCTGACTTCTCTAGTTATTGTCTAGGAGAAAGATGTCTTTTTTTTCCACTGTCTTATTGCCTGTTGGTTGAACAGAATTGCAGGCATGCAATAATACATTTTCCTGGGCCTGAAAACACTAGATGTACTTAAAAAGAAGTAAAAGCAGATGATTTATTTTAACTCAATTAAAAAACTGACTATGACGTAATATCACAAACAGAATCTGGACAATATAAACTAAGGTAAACATCTCTGCTTCCATAAATCTAACTGTAAATATGCTGTTAAAACTAAAAACACTGAGAGGCTTTAAAAAATGTGAATGCAATGGTAAATAAGAATTCAAATATCTTAAATTAGTGTATTTACAATGACAGGTACCATTATTCTAATGGGCCTTTGCTCAAGTTTCACATAGACATATTAATAACTCTTGGTTATGCTTAATTTATTTTTATCAAGTTCTTCTGCAGGTGCATTTGTTTGTCTATGGTATGCACGTAAACTGAGAACAGAAATATCTTCTTGCAAAAAAATAGAATACTTCAGTCATCTTGCATACTCCATTGGAAAGTTTTGAGTATGGCCAGGACTATCCATAAGAGATACTTTCAGTTTGTAGGAACAGGTTAAATTCCTTCCACATGGGTCATAAGAAAACAATCATAGCCTCATAACATTGAGTTTAAAGCCCAAAAGAGACTATTAAATCAACTAATATGCCTTCTCAGATATCACATCCCTTTAAATTTATTTCAGTTACACCTACAATGAATCCAAACAATCATGCTTAACAAAAACATATCACAAGACCTGAAGATACATGTTGGGTGGGTCATTCACTACTTGTGCCGGTACAAACCAGGAGGACACCTGGCCTTTGAAGTGCAGATAGCCAGCTGTGAGAGAAAGGGAAAGCAAGAGCAACACCACTGGCTACCTCTGCTGGGGATTCTGTTTTATTCCTCTCACCAAAGCCATTGTAGTTCTACTGCATCACTTTATAACTAATTAACATCAATGTTAAACCTTTCTGTCAAAGTTCTCATTTAAATTTTTTCTGAATTCAACTCACAATCAGTCTTTTTGTTTGTTTGTTTTTGGTTTTTCTTTTCTTTTTTTTTTTGCCTTCAGTGTAAGGCTCTTCCAGACCTGTGAAATATTCCTGGTGTTCCAAGATTAATTACAAATTAACATAATTGGGCTATGAGTGTAATAGGATGTGTCTTAAAAAAACCCCATGACAAAATGAACACCCCTGTGCTCATGTTATTTTGGTTGCACAATTTCATTTTTTTTATTCCTGTTAGATGTATTTCTTCATTTACTAATGGTTTAGAAAGTAGTTCGTAATTCATAAAGAATGCAAATAAAATATCCTATTTGCTTCCAAGTATGGAATGAAATAAAATTTATGGAACATTTGTTTGTTTTCTGCATCACTACTGACATCAAGTAAATGTTGACAACTCACACTCTCAGGCTCCTGCTAGTAGTAGTGTATCCCGTATCAGAATTACTGGGTTATGGCAGCTAGGTACAGTCTAGAAATTCAAGGTATTCCCACAAAGGAGTTAGCTGTAAATAGACAACACTAGAAAGTAATAATGAGATAGTAGGAAGTGACGAAACATGCATAATGTGTGCTTGAGTGATCTCTATTCTCCTATCAACAGCTCTGCAGTTCTGCTGTTCCCAGGCTTTGACAACATTTGCCTCTACCCAGAATCACTCTCTTTGGCCATAGATGTTGGATCGTTTTGTTCTATGGGGTAAATGCCTCCTGATTATTTAATTTAATAATTTGATCTGACTGTATTGAAGCTGGCAAGCAGAAATTGCAGTGATGAGACTGGAGCATCAGGTTCTCTTGTATTACTACACAGGAATGTGCTCAGGGTTGTTGGCTATGACAGTTATATAAGGAAGAGCTTTGCTAATTGCACAAACCAAGTTGGTTAGTTGGAGGGCACAACTTAGACAAAACCTGAAGAGCTGGTTGGTCATTAGGAGTTATACGCCACCAACCGCATTTTGCATATATCTTCATCCAACTACCTACATTACTTGAATCAATAGTCAGAAGGATTCTACTACCGAAATGATGAATAATACAAGATAACACAACCATACCAGCAGGCCATAACAATGGCTCAGATCCCTGTGATTCAGAAAGGGAAAGGGCAGCCAAATATAATTTTTTTGGAAAAAGAATATCTACATGCAGCTTTCTCTCATTTTGCCACTTTGAAGGGCTATCTTTTTCTTCTGCCTACTGGAGTGACAAGGTCATGACCTATCAATAAGTAGGATGAGTTCAGAATCTGGTACAGTTGTTTAATGGTGTATATAGTGAACCAGCTAATTTGCAAATCTGTGACAGGCTATACGCCTTAGGATGGTCTCAGAGTTTAAAGCTACTAATATTAAACATCTTGCCGAATGCATCAGTCCACATGCTTCATCAGAGCTATTCACCACATAGGATTATGACGAAAAGAGAACAGAGCAAAACTATTAGTTGAGTAAGAGGAACCAAGTATGTGCTTATCCTTAAAAAGTGGAGCAGCAGTAGCTAATGTGTTACGAAAACTGATAAAAGCAATTGGTGATCAGAGCTGATCTCATGTGAGAAGTTTGCACTGATGTCAGGAAAGCCAGAAAAATAAGGGGACAAAGGTAATCTTTTTGCCCTCAGCAAAGAAAAGACAGCATAACAAAGTGTTATTACAATCATAACATCTTCCAGATTCTGCCTAAGAACAAAGTCCTTGTCCATATGATGAAGGTTCGCATGAAGTTAAAGGGCGTATTCAGAGAGAAGAAAGGCGCGTATGACCTAATCACAACCATCTGTAACATCACTGATAAAAGGAGTGCAGCGCAATCCTACATTGATCATATGTTCAGCTTCTCAAAAAATTTGACACCATCTGACTTGAACAGCTCTAGGTTTCCAGATGTGGGAACTCTGAGCCATTTCACTGAACTCATAGCAAGTTTCTGTCAGCAGTAAGAGAGAAGAGTATGAGCAGCAACACACTACAGCAACTTCTTTTCCGTCAGCCAGAGGATGAGACAAGATTTCAGCATGTATGCAAGTGTGGTAAAGATTTGGAAGAAGAGAAATGGCTGAATCCACTGTTGTTTGGCACCTCTAAAGTAACTTTAGATGCACCAGTGAAATGACAGACTTTGCTTCAACTACTTCTCCAATATAATGAAAGTGAAGTCAGTTTTTTTCCCAATCTGTTAATGGATGTTAATCATGGGAAGGTAACTGCTGCTGACAGGAAAACATCTTCAGCATTTGAAACGTGAAATTGGTGTTGGGAGTTCAAATGTAGTTTACAAAAATTCTGTCATAGTGTTGAGAGAATAAATTGTTTTGTCTTATTTTATTCTCACAATCATTTTTTAATTTAATAGAGCATTTCATTTGAGTGGTCGAGGATTAATGGTGAAGAGGGATAATAAGTGCATTTAGAGTGAAAGACCATGACGACCATCCCACAAAGTCTTCTGGCAAGATCTCTTTTCTCCCAGGTCCCCTCCTTGTCATTATCACTTAAAAGAATGAATCCTGCCAGCAATTGCTAATCTAAATATGTATAAATCCTTTCAGTTTTAGGTCAGTCCACTCATCTAACAAAGGTAAGAGTGACTTGCAAAACAGAGAGACTGACTTGGAGCTTTACACATTTTGAAGCCCGCACAATTAGTTGAGTCTTGCTTTAACACGAATCTCACGACTGTTGGATAAAGTGTCCTTTAGCTGAACGTTGCTCACTATATGCTAAAAGGGTTATGTAACCAGTATGCAAATGCGTAAACAATTGGCTTTTTAAGGTGTGAATGTAGTGACAAGATTTTGTGTACAATGGCTGCTACTTTTCTTTTTCTGGCATGCTGGCTTTATTCCAGCATCCAGGCTTGTGCAACTCTGTAATAAACAATATCTCACCTATGTGTGCTAAATTTAGCTTTTTTTTTTTTTTTTTCAGACTGGCTGACAGAACCCTGTTTTTGGCACAACACCCTACCCTTCTTGGAGGGTATTCAGTTTGAAGTAAAGCATTTTCAGTGTGATCTTACAAGATCATATGCTGCAGAATTCTACTCATGTAATTCTCTGGGGGCACGATGGATTTCACTGTGGATATCAGCAGGTGTTTCTCCACTTCTTTATGCAGCAGAGTCTGTTCTTGGAAGGGCTGGCTCTTGTGGGTATCAGGAAAAAGCAAAGAAATTCCTTCCTTTAGCCAAACCATGACCTTCTTCACACAAGTTGATGGCAATAGGGTCTGTAGCATGGGGGACAGGACATTACCCATGTGAAGCCTGAAATGCAGGATAGAGCTGTGAGTGCAAAATCTCTCTCTTCTGGTCCTCTTGTCCATCACATATGAGTTTGAGTAGATGGTGCTACCCCTTTCTGACTGTGTAACTTTGTCAGTAGTTCAGAGGTTTTCTGAGAGTACAGAACATGTGGTACACTACACTTAGCTCTCCTACTTGAGGTGGGAGAATTTTGTCTCTCACTTGTCTGTATTCTTGACATATTCGAAATGAAATGCTAGGGGTGTGGGGTATAATTGAAAGTGCCGGAGGCCTCTATTGAAAAAATTACAGTATCAATCACCAGAATGCAGGAGGTTTTTTTGCTTTGATTGTTGTTGTTTACTGTACTGCATTGTGTACTGCCTTTGCTGATTTACAATTCTAATAATTGAGTGTAAAAGTGAAATTATCTATTATGAAATGTATCTAAAACCAGGGAATTAATTCATGAATTATTTCAGTGTATTCTACATCAAAATTATTTGTGACTATGAAGTAAATATGAATGAAATATGAAGTTTGAAAATGTCATTAAACAGCTTTTTTTTCCTGTTATTAAATTAATAATAATTTTCCTCTCGTTACCTTTGAGGACTCATGGGACAACAGGAATGTCACTGGTGAAATCTGAAAATTCACAGCAGTTATATTAAAACATTATATTGTTTAATTGAGTAAACAATAAAATGACACAGTACTGTGGAGGGTAAAATTTGTTTTCTACTTGAGGGACTATAACATCCCAAGAAAAAGATATCATATATTTTCCAGCTCTAGTGGCATACAGCTACCAAGGTATGAATCTTATGAGACAGACAAAAATATTTTAAATAATATTCACCTTTCTCAGATACAATATCTTATACTAGTAATTCCTATAAATCCAGTACTATCATCTTAGGAGGTAGTTGAAATTCTTATTCTCTACTTTAAATCATCCATGAACATTTATTTGAAAAACAGTTTCCTTGAAAGAAGATCCTTACCTGAGACAAAAATTGCATATTTCCATTCACAATGGATGAAATCAGATTCTTATTTCTTGTGGTTTAGCTAAATTGAAGAACATTTTCCTTTCTCTCAGGTATTTTGAACTCTTTGGATTTTGAACTTCAGTCGATGGGTGAATAAAATAATTTGTCTCAAACATTTGTGTAATTTATAAAGACTCTAAATGGAATTATTAAATTGATGACCTGGTATTTTTTTCTTGAACATCCTTTTTTTCCTGTGTTATTTAGATGAGATGAGGAATTTAAGTAATCAGAATTGTAATATATATTTTCAGAATTTTTTGCCTCTGCACCACTAGATTCTCCAGAAAACACCGATTATTATTCTTCAACTATAAAACTTGGACAATATTTTTAGTCACACAAAATATGTCTCCAATCCCTCAAAACTTTTAAAAAAGCCAAATTTCACTAAATTTAATTTGGATTTGTGGATCCAAAATGATCATAATGTGGGTGTAGAATATGACTCAAAATTAGCAAAAGCTCAGCAAAATCATTATATAACTCAACATAAAAATGTAGACACTCACTTCTGTATTTGCCATTGGATGCCATGTTTTTTGTGTAAAAAGTAAAAATAATAGCAAGAAAAGGTAAAATTTTAGAAGTTCATTGCGTTGATCCAAACTAATTTTGTGACTTGCCTGTTGAAGAGTAGCTTTAACCCAGGGCTAATGTAGGAGGTTAATAGGTGAGTATAAGCCTTTATCAGTTTTCTAGCAATGGTGTTCTGTGGTTTAGAACTCCATTGAAGTGGAAGATGTGGGACATCATTATGATGTGATGGGCTGGAGCAAGTCCTTGACTCAGCAGTTCTTTGTCAGCTTCTGAATACAAGTTTTAGAAGCTCTCGTACAATATGCTTTGTTCATACAGCATCTCCCATCCACATCAGAAATATCAATGGATATTTTTAACTGCTCTTCTTTTCACATACTTATTGCTTCTGGACCATCAGATCTGAGGCCTGCTTCTCTTATAAGAGTCAAGATCAGTCTTCCAGTGTGGCCAAGGAATCAGAAGTTTCTCTGTCAGTGTCTGTGCTGGTTTCTGAATAACCATTTGCATGGTGATCAGAGCAGTATTTTTTTGCTGAAGGCTGGTTGTGATGACATTCTTTTAAAATTAGATCTCAGTAGTCTAAGTGAATGAGGAGAAAAAAAGTGGGGTTTTTTTTGTAGATGGTAGTAGGAGCATTTTACTTTTGCCCTGTTTTAAAGTGTTGCACTTTGCTGGTTTGGTGCCTTGAGCACATTTCCATTCACAGAATAACGTAAACTTATGTGCAGAAATGAAACAAAGAAACATGACCAACGTGTTCTCTCCACTCTGCTTCAACTGCAAGAAATGAAGAAATGTTAATGAAAATGGCAGAATTAATCTTAAGTAGGATTTTGTGGCATTGTATGTTATTTATGGCATGTTAAATCACTGACATTATATAAAGTTGGCTAGGTTTTGTAGAATATCGAATTTGCATCTCAGAAATCTTAAAAAGTCTCTCACTTGCAAGCAGTCTTTCTCGCATGCTACTGGAACCACCCCAAACTTGGAAATTTTCTCTGTTTTCTTGAATCTCTCCTTCTGCAATTTCCACAGCTTGCCTAAGAACTGAAAGGTCTTCATGTGCATTCATGTGTTTTGTGAGCAGCACAATGTCTGTGAATGGAGGTTGGAGCTTGTGTTCCTATCAACTTTTGAAAACCATTCACAAAATTTATATTTTGAGACCTGATAATATTTTTATTTTCTACACTCAAAGTACAAATGCATTTTTTTACTCATGTAAAATTAATATAATTATAATTTAGACTCCATTGTTAGAAGAGAGAATTAGTCTGATCACTGCTTGGTTTGGTGTCAACCAGCCATGTTTATTACAGTGGAAGATTTAAAAATAACTTCAACTATTCTATAGTATTTCCATCTTGCATTAGATTAACCACAACTCTTTTAATTAACATTTCAAGCTTTTGTTTATTTTTCTGTTTTGAAACCTAAGCTTGATTCCAACTTTTCAGTACAAAAAATGAGTACCAAGCACTTTAAAGGCGAACTACATCAGCCACATATATAGCTCATCAGATTAAAAATTAAATGATATACACTGCTGAAACTGTCAACACAGATGCAGTGCCTTTGAATTCTACAGTAATTCCTCTTGATGTCATCAGTGTTGCAAGAAGGTGAGTTTCTTACAAACAAAAACTAAATCATAACAAAACAGTATTACCTGTTTATAAACTCACATATGTTTGTCTGTAGGCAGAATGACATTGCAAAGCATTACAGGTAATGTTAATCAAAATGACAGTTTTATATATAGTAATAGTAACTAAACTTTAGCAATATCAAGTCTAGTTAACTCACTGAGAGTTTAAACGGCAAATTTTCTTTCTTTATCATTTTGCCCCCTCTTGATGATGATTTAACTGGTGCCTCTATGAGCATTTTCTTTACATTATAGAAAATAGTCACAACCTAAATGTGCTATGCCAGTAAAATAAAGTGTAAAGGGCATGATTCTCAATGTAAAAGTATTTTATACAGTGTCAGAGTCTCTGTGTGAAAATCTTTTAAAAAACGTTTATAGTTACAGTCATTGATTATTCTGAATTGTTTTCCACATATTTCTTTGAAACAAGGTTTGGAGCTGTTTCCCAACAACTTGACTAGTTTCTGGATTATCAAAGTTTTTTCCTTTTAACTGCATGTACATCATTCTTCCTGATCTTTGAAGGGTTAAACATCATGCAAAGTAAATACTCTTTTGCATAAATACTCTTTGTTCTTTCTCTTATCTATTGTTTCCACAGAGAATTGCTCTGGCTAGCAAACCTCTTTCTCTTATTCAAAAGGGTGAGAAAGTGGGACAAGATTAGGAAATACAGGAATTAGTAGAAGAAAGGAGGGAAAGATTAAAAAAGGATTGTAGAAATAAGAAGAAAGGGACAGGAAAAGAAAATAATACAATGAAACTAAGATTCAATAAAGCAAGAGAAAGAAAAAAAAGCAAATGGGTGAAACTGTAATTGATGCATGAAAAGTAAAATCTCACACTATGAAATACAGGCTCTTATTATAATGTTGGAGATGATGTGGCTGTGATAAACATACCAAACATGAAAAATATTTTCAGACTAAAAAGTAGATTTCATCCTCAGAAAAATTGTAATGAAATGTGGAATTCAATAGAATTCATTAATATTATAGTAAAGTTACTTTTATAATTTTGATGTCTTTTTTGTTGGCACAAAAGAATAAAATAAAACTATTTTATCCACAAAGACGTCACTACTTGGCAGCACACTACTTCAATTCTATAGCAACACTCTGGTTTATTTTACAAAGTAGTTCTGAATTCTGAAGACATTGACATATCTGTAAGAAGTGGATTCTAAAACAGCATGGTTTTGTTGAATTAAATATGAAAAGGAATAATGCAATCAGTAAAGAATTCCTTATTTTTTTTAAAATATGGAGTTCAATACAAACCTCAACTAATATGTGTTTCATTTATCAGCATTATCAAGTTTCCAATTTTTGTTGTGTTATAGAGTATTCTAGTGACACTGTATGAATGTGAATTGTACCAGCAAAGCCAGAAGTACCACACAAGGAATCAGGAAAACTGTGCTGAAAGGCTACATGGTTCATGCTTGTCATCTTTACATAGTCTTCTTTGAAACACTAGTATTTAAGAGAGTAGCTACTCCTGCTGATTTCAGGTTGGCCAGAATGCGGAGTCAACCTCTCGGGGCAAGGAAGTGAACAAAATGATTGAAAGTAAATATTCTCTCGCCCACAGTGTTCACTCTTGTGTTCCCTTCTTATTTCTAGTCCATATGCTGGTTTTGGATTCCCAGCCTCTCACTGACCCCACAGTAACTCATGGCACAACAAGAAAAGTCTGATAATTTTCCATCATCCCTCACGTCTCACATTGGCTATGGGTCAAGCAGGGACCCTCCTCCTTTCAGAGTCTCACAGTGTGTTCAAGGGCTTCAGATTTCTTGCTTGCTTTGTCTCTGCTGTCCCCAAACTGCCTGCCTAGAACTTCCCCCAGATTCACACTCACAACTCTCTCCGCTTGTTGGGATTTCCCTAATGTGACATAAATCAACCATGACAGAGGAAACAGTTGTGCTTCCCTCTTATTATTTTCCTCCCTTCTGCACTTCCACATTGCTTCAAACAAAACCTTATATGGCACATACAAGCAGAAAATTGGATACCAAGAAACTCCATCTCAGTAGGCAGACTATGTAAACTTACACCTTCATTCAAAATCTGAGTCCACTAATTGGAAGAACTTGACTGACTTAGTTATAGCTTTTGATGAGAAACATCAGGCTTCAAAATGTTGGTATTTATAAATGGTATTTTATGAACTGTACCCTCACTGTTGACTTGACTTATAAAGTTGTGCTCTTTATAAAGAAGTTCTCTTTATGTTATAGGGCTGATCACTGTTTATTTATTTTTAAGGTTCTGAAAAAATCTAAGACTTATAATCCATATATAGAAACCATCCATATTTTGTAAAAATTTTTTAATGGAGCTTGTATAATATGTATCTGAAAGTGGGTTGTATTTTCTGAAACGAATATAACAACAACAACAAATCTGTTGGAAGGCTCAGGTTGTTTGCATATTTTAGTTTATTGTGGGTGCAGATCACATTCCCTGTAGAAAGTGAAGAGTCAGTCAGAATGCATATTACAGGTCTGTCAATGAAAACTTCATCAGCCAGATTTTTTTTTTTTGGGTGGGGGGAGAGGGGGTGTTGAGGGGTGGTATTGGTGTGTTTTGTTTTACCACAGCATGGCACAAGATCAATGCCAACTGGAAGAGCAATTACAAAATCATCATCAGCCTGATAACTGCATTTCTATATGTCCTTCCATTATCCTTATTTTTCTGTCTTTTATAAATAGTAGCTGCTGTCTAAAGAAATGTGATAGTATTTTGCACTGGGGTGAGGGATAAGATCTTTCCTAATTATTCTCTAGCTGATAATTTCAAGTTACAAGATCACAACTGAACTATTGAAAATTGAGAAGACAGTTCCAAAACTCACTGATTGGTAGTCCCTCTCAAGGAATGTACTATTTCACATTCATGCAGAAGTATTCCCTTCTGTAGAAGGAAGCTTCCAGGACAATTTTTCTTATTAAAGAATTCCCATGGATCTCATTGGGATGGATTGAGAAACTGAGTTTTGTGTTCACTAGGCACCATATGCACACTGTTAGGCTAAAAGCAATAAATGCAGAAAAAGCAGGGTGTCTTATAAAGAGTTATGTCATGCAAAGGAAGAAAAAAAAGTTAAAGAAAACAAACATTTTGTGGTTAGCTTCTTGCCTACATCAACCATGGGAGATTAATCCAAATATCATTAATGTTGAAGTCAGACTTAAACTTACACAGATGCTGATTGTGTTTCATTCTTTTTTTTCTGAAATCATTGAAAAACACACAGTTAACACAATCTTCCTTGTTCAGAGGCAATCATGGAAGGAAATGAAACTGTTAATGGTCAGTTTCAAGCCCAAATGAAATGCAAAGCTGTAAGCTTCTGTAGTAGTTCAAAATGTATGTGATCATGATCAGTGGTTCACAAATTAACAGCTTGATAAACCATGACATAGTAATGGAAATGAGATTATCATGCCAGTTAGAAGCAAATCTATATTCTGCTTCTAGAGATACAGAGCTACCACTTAAGACTGAGAAAACAGAAAACACATTTGAAAGCCTCTGTAGTCAGAGCAAGTTCCACAAATAAGAATGGAATTAGACCAAACAGTCACATATAGAAGGGTCTTAAAAAAATAGTCGTAGAACTGGTGAAGAGTGTTACAACATTTTCAAAAAATGGGTATCTATTCTTTCTTTGGCCTGATAGACTAATCTATGCATTTCAGAGAAAAAAATAATGGAAAGAGATCGTTGTCCTTCTTCATCTCTCCTCGCTTGTGCTATCAATATACACATGTGTATGTACACTTGTGCTACCTATGTACATTTCACTTCAGTACTGAGAAAGCAAAGGTGCTATCGTTATTACTTTTCATGTTGCTAGGTATAGCTAGTGCTACTTTGCATTCAATCTGTTTTTTAATACTGTCCTTTTCTTCTGTTTACACTGAAAGCTCTTTGGGACAGAAACCATTCTTTTGTTGGAATATATTTTCGCTATAGTCATGTAGTTTAGGTATACCATATGTTCAGCATAGCTATATCACATATCCTTGCTGTAACAGTATTTCCATTATATCAACATATAACACCTCTTAAACTAGGTCCCTCATCCATGAATAGGGATTCAAAAGCTTTCAGCTATACAATTAATAGGCATAGAGAAAATGGGAGACAAGGCAAGAGCAAAACTCATCTTGCATACACCAGCTGAAAAATTTCTAAGATATACAATATTGTATTTGTCCATATCCAAAGAATGCACAGTTTACAGTAGTTATGAAATGTGAATATGTTTTGTGATCTTTTTGTATAAAGGTCTGCCTGGGATCTGGATGAAAATGATTGAGCTTTCTCAGCAAACAGAGGAAGCACTCACTTGTGTTGGTGCTTAATATACAGGGAAAAAAAAAGGACAGATTTTTAATGAAACAGCCAGCTTTTTGTACAAAAGTGACATGGGAGAATTTTTTGTTACACTAAAAAACCATCACTTAGGCTGATCTCTAAAGATCAGAATTATAGAAAAACTCTGCTACTCTAGAACATATGAGACTTCTAGGGGCACTTCAGAAACCCATTGGAAGGAGTAACTAGTACAGCTCAGCTCAACATTTAGGAAGCTCCAGAGATCTAAGTGCATTGTAAGCTGAATCAGTCATGAAAAAGCCTAGTAAAGAGTAAAAGTTGAGTGAAGAGTAACAAATCTCATCTGAAGCACTGTTGGCTGCATAGTGCCACTGAACTGAATGCTGCAAACAAAAGCTCCAGCACCTGACCCTTGCAGAAGCAAAGCTCTAAGATTAAGAGGTGTTAAGATCAGAGGAAATTTGTGACCTTTAGGCATCTGAAAGACATAACAAAACCTGCCGTTGCAACACCAGGAGGCCTGTTTGCCAGTTACTGATTACCAACCAAACCTGTGTATTGATGCAGTTACCTGCCCTTCCACATCTTAGTATCGCTTTTCTCACTCAGCTAGGAACAAATCTGATACTTCTCTTGTTAATAGTTCCTGAAACAAGACTCCTGTAACATCACAGAGAGATGAACTCTGTAGAGTCAAGGGTCAGTGTATAAACCTGCTAAGGCAGACTTCTTTAGCCAATGAACCCAACATAAAGTCAATATTGGGATAGTCACCCCAGTAGAAGACAGAGCAGAAAGTATCGTATCCTTGTTCTGTTCTTTGACTCTTCTCCAAATATCTTAACTTCACAACCACTGAAGAAAAAATGTTGTGCCATATGGATTTAGGTTCTCAAAAGGATATAGACAATTTTGTCTCTTTAATAACTTTGTTATCTTGCTCTACAATAGCACAGCATAAATTATTCTCTTTCAAAAATCTAAGTTATCTTAAAGTGCATACATATATTTTTGGGAAAAGAATAAACCTTGAGACAGCAAGGACTGCTTTGCACATCATGTGCCATATTTAATGGGTCCTGAAATCGAGCCTGGAGATCAGATGATTCAGTAACTGAGCTGGAAGAATTTGGAGGCAGTAAAAGATAGCGAAGTAGGAGAAAGTTAAGGTAAAGGAAAGGGAGAGGAATAGGCAGATAGAACATCTGAGGTAGAAAGAAAGGATGGTGGAGAAAGAAGAGGAGCTACACCAGGAAAGCAACCTGAATAGGAAGAAAAAGAGGTTAGAAGAGCCTAAGAGTATGGGAAACATCTATTTCAGTGTGTAATAGAAAGAGTAAGAAAAATGCACATGTAGAGAGACGGAGAGCAAAAATCAAAATAAAAGGTGATGAACTGAAGTGGAAGAGCAAAGAAACTTGAGAGCAAGTTGGGTAGGTGGTCTGATGGAGTAAAAGCTTAGTGGAGCAGAGGAGGGGAGAAGAGAAGAACTGGGAAGGGAGATTTTCAAGGGTGAGCCAGAGTAAGAAGTTCTGTTTGCAGTGAGTTTAGATGATAATTTGTGTGAATGATTGGTTTGAGAAGCAGAATATCAGTCTGCAATAGAATCCAATGGAAATTTCATGTGTTTGTGTGTTTACCTGCTTTGTAAGGAATTTAGTGTTCTTAACAGTTTATGGGGTCAAACACTGGAGAAAATACCAGATAATGCAGATCCAACTACCTTAATGGTGATTAATCATTCTTTTACATGCATAAAGATACCTTTCATTCATAGAATATTAATAGTAAAATGAGTCCTTATTCCTAAAATTTTTGCAAAGCTTAGAATAGATCTAATACCTTCCATACACTCTTGCTAAGTTTTTATTTCAGTATTCACTCTTGTTCTCAAGTCTACTGAAAAATTATACCTTTCCCCAAATACATATTTGATCCTGTGAATATATCAGGAAAGTGTTTAGGAAACCAGAACAGTGTAGCAGACCATAAATGTTGTCTCTTTAATGTTTTCAACCTTCCTCTTGCAATAACAGCAGTCCCTTTATCACTCACCATCCAGATTACTGAGAGTTACAAATGTTTAGGCCAAGAAGTCTCAAGGGTTATAGAAATATAAACATTGATTTACCATGTCATCCCTTTGGAGAATAGTCTGTCTATAAGCCCTGGTAAAGTAATAGGGAAAGAGATGCTCTGCTCTGAGAATTTCAGTTTGTCAGTGAACATTTTCAAATGTTTACTTGAGCTACCGAGCTGAAAATGCATTCCTATGAAAATTGGAAGTGATGATAAAAAATACTTCTTATAATAACATTTCAAAGTGCTGGTCAGATTCTTTGCTTTCTTCTTCTTAAACTTCATTGAAGCTTATTCTCTGTATATAAAAACAATGTATTGTAGCATCCAAGGCATCTTGAACGTAATTGCTTATCTTATTTTAATTAATGTAACCTAAGATGTTTAACTAATCTAGAGATTTATTTGGAAGAGTGTAACTGAAAATTAGTTTTTGAAAACAAAAGGAGAAAACAGGAGTAGAAGGAATTAAGAAAACTCAAATTAATCTTGTTCTGTAGATGAATTGATTTTTATTCCATTATTTATTTTTCCTTGATCTTTACCAGTGACCTTGATTATATTTGTGTAGAAGAAACAACTTACCAACTATATGGCTTACTTTTAATGAGAACAGTAAAAAAAAAATCCACAAAGAAATTAGAAACTTATTTATTACTTTCTGCTTTAAGATTCCAAAGCACTTAATAAACATTTAGTAATTAAGATTCATCCCCAGTTCTGTGAAGATAAACACATTATAGGTTTCTATTTATAGATGGGAAAACATCTGGAGTCAGTTGACTACCACCATGCATATGTGTCAGCCTGAGTCAGGGCCTGGGGCCTGATCCTTCTCTGTTTTGGGCTCCGTATGTAATTGTTGACACCTTTGTTGGATGTGCATAAGGAACTGCTGGTTTGGAAACTCAGCTTCTTGGACATGTTTCATTCATTTCAGACCTACATAAGCAATTATACCAAAATGCACGATGTTACATGGTGACAAGACTTCAGTCACTAGCGTATTATCTACCAAAAATCAGTTCCTCCCTGTTCTGACCCCCTTGCACAAGATGTCACAGGGCAGTGTTTACTCTTCAGAATGCTTTTCTTTATAACAGTGGGATCTGCTTTTAAGGAAGTACAATAACTGTATAGCTCTGTTTTTATTTCTGCATTGATTTTTTCACTCGTTTAAATTTCTCCTCAATCTGAAGTTTTTTAGTCAACAGGGAAAGAGGGTGGAAAAAAAACCTCATTTTTTTTTAGATTTAAAAAAGAATTTCAAACAAGACATAAATATTTTCTCGGATTTTGTTTGGGTTTTTTACAAATAAAGAGATTTGTAAATTTTTATTAGGACACAATAAGGCAGTTTAACTCAATTTAGCAACGAAGTCAGTGTTTTTCCAAGCTATCAAGTTAGTGCCTTATTAAAATCCCAGTGGCACTGGAGTATCTGAGGTGGAGAAAAAAAGGTTAAACTGCATATCAACTACTGAAGGGAGCTGAAAGGATGTGGAGCCCAATTAAACCTTCAGCACTGCTCTCTCTCATAAACACTTGCTACTTTATTCCCTCTGGAACACATTTCGAGGCAGCTAAAGTGGGAACCCAGCAAGAACCTTTTCATGAGATCTCTGTTATTGAGCCTCAGGTCCAGCCCAGTCCTTCTGGGTGAAAGGCTTCATACTCCCTCTCTATTAATCATCATCTGGCCTTCTAACACCTGGGACTGACTCCAACTCCCACTGTTGCTATATTGACAATATTCCCTGTTGATTTCCTCATTTTCTCAGCCAAGGCTAGAATGACCTCTTTAAAATTCTTTATAAACGTCAGTAATTGCCGCATCAAACTTCAATTCATTACTTTCCCAGGCCTCATGTATTTTGATGATATGAAAGTTGACCGCATTTACATGCAAATTGAAGTTTTATATTAATAAGGGCCAGTAAAAAGAGATTGCATGGTAATACTCCATTATGACTTTTAAATACATTTGCCCATGTCTCGACTTGGCATTAGCATGGCCAGACCATGAGGAAATCATGTTGGTCTGATTGCAATTTTGTTTTCCAATTGAAAGTACAATTTCATCAGGTTTCCCTGTCATTTCTAATAATGACTTAAGTTTGCTTGCTAAATTGAAGAATTTCTCCAGGCCTCTAGATGGGCTGGGAAACAGGTGAGAAGACAGCTGCTTCTATATGAAGTGCTTCATTATGAACTACCACTATATTCAACCCCATAAGGCTTGTTTGATGATAGAAACAAAATTACTGAAGGTCTAGTGCAGCTGAGATTTATTATCTTAAGCATATTAACTTTTAACATAAAACTTTGGAAGCACAACAGTTCATCTGTGAACAGAGTCTTTAATACCCTGATCAAAGTCTAAACTGCTATTTCATTGTTTGGCCTCAGATTTTATATGCTGTTATACACTAGCAGGAAAAGAAATACAGCAACATTCTGCAGAAAGGGAATTGTGCATGTTAATATAAAAACTCAAGAAATCACTATTCTAAACACATTCAGTTAGGAATCCTAGATAGTATGTAGTCACAATATCAAATCCATGACCCCATGCTGATGTCATTAAAATAACATTCATGTTATTGATTATAAAAATCTGATTACATTTCTCACTGGACAATAAAGAAGTTAAAAAAACCTTGTGTATCAATGGCAGGTTACAACTGACTTTTATAAGAAGCATCCCTGTAGCTCTGCTATTGCAGATATTCCTGTTTGCTGTTAAATATACGTTTTGGGGGTGTTTCCATAGACACCAACAATGCTGCCAAAGGGAAAGAAATAACAAAGTACTTTTATAAAATGTAGTTTACGATGTGAATTTCCTGGCTGATGCAAGTCATGTTTAAGTAAAATTATATATGATATTTTGTTAGAAACTCAGGAAAAGATACAGCAAGTTTATTCATGTAGAGGCTTTTTGTACTCTGAGACCCCTCAGGGTCAGTGGGATTATCAGGGAAGTACATAAACAGGGGCTTATTTATGTAGAGTCTTGCTTTCCAATATAACTTAAAACAGTAATAGGTGACATTCCTTGAACGTGCACATTTGTCATTGCAATAATTTTGGAAATAACTGATGTTGTAGAACTGGATTGTACACTTACTACTTAAAAATTAAGCTGTGATCCAGTAGGACCACCTGCTTAGACAGATCTCTCCTGTTTTCGCAAAGTCCTACAGACCTCTGTCAGGCTTCTCTTACATGAATCCTCATGTGGATAATGGAGTTGGAATTGATAGTTCAATACCATTTATATCACTTCAGAAGTGTGCGTTGCATAGGCCAAGTAGCCAGATGATAAAGCTCAATTTTATTAAAATAATTCCTCATTCCTCTGTTTTCTAACAGAATTATTTTGCTCTTTTATATCAGATAAGTTTTCAACAGCAGCTTAATAGAGGTCAATGAGCATATGATAATACCATAACATTTCTTATCAGTGTTTATAATAAATAATTACACTGGGAATTTTTAAATTTATCATACCATGGTCTCAGTTACCCCTATTTCCTATCAAAATATAACACTATGAATTTATTTGATAGTCCCATCTTCCAAACAAAAGGAACAACAAGTAAACTGCAAACATATTTTTGTTTGTCTTGGTAGTCTCTTTTATAGTAACTTGAAATAACAGAATTGATAGACATGATATGAGTGCAGGAGATTTTCTTTGGGAAAATGTGGGGAATGTAATTGTGTTTGATTTCTGCTGAAAGTGGTCTCATTGTTTAAATAGAAAATACTTGCTCTGGAAATATCTGAATAAGTCTGTGTATATAAATATATATGTGTGTTTGTAAAATATCTAAAAACTCTGGAAATCTTCCACCTGAAGAAATAAAGCCCATAGATAACATATAGCCTTGAAAAAGAAAGAGCACTGATAAAAGAAGTGGTAATTAGGGATGTCTAGTGATGATCAGGGTAGATTTCAGGAAATCAGAGAGGTTGTGCAGTTAAGATCTATAAAAATAAGATTACAAAATTGCAAGAAAAGTTAGTGAAGATGATAACTAAAATGGATTATTTCTCTCATGTGTTCTCTTTCCTCGTCCACCATGTAAGACCATCAACAGGAATCTGAAAAATACAGGTAGTCTACATAAGAACTGGTGCCAAAGGAAAGTGTAACAGGATCAGGTGAGTGTTTCAGAGCCTAAAGAGAGGAAGACTTAGATTATCTGTGCAAATTCAGACTGTTATTAAAAGCATAAGAATATCCATATATCATGAGTGAAGGAAGAGTTTATATTGTACAGAAAACTTTAATTCCTTCTCCTTGAAACTGTAAGCAGTGAAAGGCAGAAGGACCTGCTCAAACTTCTTTTTTTTCAAAGCTATGTTAATACTCAAGGGATTTAGCACAAAGTTAATTTCTTCCAAAATGTTTACCTTGGACACATATTTCTGATGATATTTGTGAGATTTTTCATGGAAATTAAAATACTTTATATGAGAAGTCAATAGTGACTTAAAACCAAACAGCAGTAGAAATAATACTTAACTACATGAGAAATTTAAAGGGAGACAGGAAAGAGAATGCAAAGATGGATATTAGAAACCAGAGCTGAAGGAAGAGTATGCAACCTCAAAGCAAACACCAAACTGGTAATTATCTTCAATGTGTGGTTGTTTGTTGCTAGTAGATATTACTGTTCTAGACTGAATGGGACAAGGTTTTTCTCATTTCTCCCCAAGTCAGGGCTGCTGTCTCCCATACCCTGTACAGAATTATATAATTTAAAGAGAAGAATGGTTTTTCTGTATGTTTATTGTAATACACACACTCATCTGGAGATGTGTTCAAGAGGCCCATTTCCTCATCAGTCCATTACTAACCCAAAAGCTGGAATGACACCAATAATATCATTCCCATGGTGTGGGCCATGATAGCTATTCATTTACATTCATCAGGTCTCGTTGTTCACCTTACAAGAGCTGTGGTTGAGGCAGGCTCTACTGCAGCATTCTGTACTTTTATTCTACGTTAATGTTTGGTTTTCTAGCCTCACTGTGCTCCATCGGCATCAATCTGAAATGTGGAGTGATTTTGACATGAAATTCCTCATAACAAACTGATAGGATTCTTACTTATACTTTTGATGACAGTTTTTCTCTCCATTTTGTGATATAAAGATCAACCTTGTAGCTGCTCTTCGGTTGTTGTTTCTGTTCTTTTTGTTTGTTTGTTTGTTTTATTCAGATAAACCTTTACTCTTTATAGAAAATTGAAACAGAACCAGAAAATGCTCGTGGATATCATATAACACATTTACCTATTAAACAAGACAGAAATATGTTTATCTGCTTTATGACAAATGCAGCTTTATTTTAAAGTATTTTGCAAATACAATGACTATGATTCGTCACCTGATTATCAGCTGTAAAGGCGTTTATTAAATACCATCCCCTCATTCATCGTTTTTATATGAAAGTAGTAAACAATGACTATTGCATACATAACTCTTCAGTACTGTAAAAGCAAAGGGCTGAAGTGTGTTGTCCTTCCTATGATATTTCAATTTAAACATGGTTGTATTGCAGTAATGTCACATCTCATTTATGCTGTGGACTTGGTGGGAGACAGGGATCATTACAGGAGGAACATTCAGAAAAATACATTACCCACTAGTCATAACCATGAAAGAAAGTAAAGAGAAAGAGACATACCGATGCACATGCAGCTTCTATAATAGAAGAACAGGATTGCAATGAGGAATGTACAAAAGCAGTAAGTTTAGAAGAGAGTTACCACTGCACTGAATTGTCAAGCTTGAGTCAAATGATATTATTTCTGACACCTCTGGCTACAATACATTGCTTTTGGATTCAGTTTCTCCACTTTGGTTGTTGCAGTAAGGGCAATTCCCTTGTGCTTTGGTTGTTGAGATTATCTTCTTTTATATAGCTTTCCCTTTCCCTTTCTTTCCCTTCTCTTTTCTGTGCTAGCATTATGAGTGTGAGCAAAGATTATGCAGACCACTGTAATGCAATCTATTTTTTAAAGTTAGCTATTAGCTTAGGCAGACAGCCAAAAGCATACAGACTACTGTACTATTTACATTTTTTTCTGTTGAATAATAATAAGATTAACATTATTAATTAAAGATATCCACATATAGAAAAACTAACTTCAGTAGATTTTTTAAGTACCTATATACTCATATATACTCCATAAGTGTCAGCAGTAGTACCACTCAGCTACAGCATTTCACCCTTTTTTATACAGCAGAGGTATCTTTCTATCGGAGTCCTCATTGTTTCAGATCAGAAAAGTTTGTAGCAAATGGAGAACACACCCAGGTTTCAAGATTTACAGGAGAGCTATGAGGACACCGTCATTGGAGTAAGCAGTGTAAAACAGTGATTTTCTTAGGTAGATATCACAGCCCATATGAATGCTATGATTCTCTCTGACTTGCGTGTTCTCTATGCTGCAAGTATGACCAAAGCCTCTTGTGATGGCCCTGCCTTGTGTACCTTGCAGGGGGGTGACAAGGTGAGATCAAAATGGAGCTATGAGTTCAAGAGGAGATTGTCTTTAGTATCAACTGAGTTTCAACAGCAAGTCAAAATCATGCAGACCAACAGCCAAAAGGGAAGCAACAAAATGCCTGTATACCAGACTGGTAACCTGGATATACAGTCCCTATGCAACTAGAGATGGAGAAGCAGCAAAGAGAATAATAAACTGAAGGAGGCAGGGGGTTCATTAGCTAGAGAACAGGTATGACGTGAAGGACTATAACTAAGCCCGCCCTACCTGCTGTGATCTCTGTATCAGTTGTAACATGGCTCTTCAGTAACCTGTGCTGAAGGCTGAACTATTTCAGAACCCTTCCTGAGATGTGCTGCATCCTCCCTTGATAATCTTGACCAAAAACTTGATTCTCTATTGTAGTATGAGTGGAAAACAGCAGAACATACTGCATTACCAAAACTGGGAATGGACAGAAATGCAGGCTCTGTCCTTGGTTAACACTCTTCGGATTAGTCATTCTCGAGTTTTGGGGTTTTTACTACAGTATAAAGTGAATTAAAGGTAGAATTATTCAGAAATTAGAACAACTTTTGATTTTTAGGGTATCAGTGAATTAGTCTGTCAGAGGCTATTTTGTTAATTCCTGGAAAAAGTAACCCAAAATCAGTGGTTTTTTAGTGACTTACTAAGGGTTGAGGGTTTTACTTCTTTAAAACTGTTGAGTAAAATAGTATTGGAAACCATGTTAGTAATCAGAAGTAAAGGAAAAACTATTTGCAGGAACAGCCAAATTCTATAGAATGGACTGAACTAAGAAAGGAAAATAAGAGAATTAACTGCTATAAGATTTGGTACATTTTTAACTAAGGCATTTAGCAAGTTTATGAACACAGAAATGCAATAGCAGGCTAGCTTTCAAATTTTTTTGCTTACTATTACATACACTGCGTTATATAAACATTCTCATGTAATTATTGATGTAATCTTAAAATTGTGTATTTTAACTCTTCTTGATGTGCTTCAAATACGATTTTGCTAATGGTTACTGGTGTACACTAATTTCCAGAAGACGTTTTTATCAATCTTTTGGGGGTTTTTTGTTTTCTTTTTCTTTTTTTTTCTTTTCCTGCCAGCTTTATGATTATTCTTCAGTATAAGCAGTTCCTCTTCCTCCTTTATTTATTATGAGTATCTATTTGCTCTTTATTTTCAGTGATTGTGCCATCTAATTTCTGGTAGACACAATAAACTAAACTCCAATGGATCAAGAAGCATAGCTCTCCATGATACTTCTGCATAGTGCTTTTGTCTTCAAACAAGATAACAGCTACATAGTAGAGAGTTAGAAGGCTGGTCCCAAAAAGTAAATAATTGCATTTATAAACAGTTTTGTTTTCATCTTGATAATGGTTATTTCTGATTTTATAAAGCTAACACAATACTATTCTGTATCAATTTCGGTTTTCATTGTTTGTTTTGGGCCACATTGATTATCCCCTCCAGTAATGTTCAGAACCTACTATCTTCAGTGATGATTGCTCTGTAAATGAGTTGTAGTACACACAGTGAAAAGGTCTTGGCAAGTTTGATTACTCAGGATCAATTTATATGATGCTTATACTGTTACAAAATACCTGTGGTTTTCTGGAATAATGGACCTGTAGGGGCAGGTAGTGAATGAAACTAAAGGACAAAGTATAAACTGAATAGACATACAGTTTTTAGGCACAGTCTATTCCTGCATTTAACTGAACTTTCTGAAAACTTGTTGACTGTCTGCTCCTTTCTCCTTTCCTCATCTTCTATCTACAATATCTCCTACGTCTTTTTGTGTGTGCATCCCTTCATTCAGATTTTTCTTGTACTTACCTTGTCAGCCTTTCAGTACTACAAAACCTCAAATTGTTTCTTTGTGTAACACTACATTAAGTAAGGAGACATTATATGTACATTTTTTTATGATTTCACACAAGAGGTGGCTGAGCCTCATATGGCCATAGGACAGAGCCACCAAAGTCCTCTAGACTAGAACTTCCGAAATGCTGCTAAGACGGAACTGAAGTGCCTGACTTCATGAGAACAACTTGTAAAATTAGCCTTAACTGCTGATATAATTCAGGTTCCTTTTCTCTGCATTGCTTGTATTTCTCATCCCCACTGACTTGGCAATATTGGCTCAATACTATTCAGTTCTCCTCTTCATCCCATTCCCAGACTAAGGAGCTTATAATTCCTCTCTGGTACTGTGACATGCAGAACAGATGGATACCACAACCACACTCTCCCCCTGTTTTTAAAAGACTGCAGAGAGATGGCTACTTATGCGAAAAAAAAAGAGGATTTTGTGGTCCAAAAAAGCATCAAGAAAAAAGTTTCTCTGGTAACTATTACAACGTCATCTGGACATTTCATGTTATAAACTGCTGTCTATGAGCTTCTCTATGGCCCATTTATTGCTGAGCATCTCTAGCACTTAAATCAGCACTGGGAACCCTCCTTCTGGATGAGGCAGTGTGTGTATGTTAGGAATCGGTAATGGGAAACCTTTGCTTGTACCCTGTACTGGGTCTGCTGGGGAAGGACCAGCCTGTATGATGCTGTATTTTAAATTTGTGACTGAAACAGCAGTAGCACACTGACGTTTTAGCTATTGCTGAAGGGTGCTTGCACAGCATCAGGACCTTCTGTTTCTCATTCTCCTCTCCCAGGGAACAGGCTGGGGGTATGCAAGAGACTGGGAGGGGACACAGCCAGCATAGTTGACCCCAACTGACCGAAGAGGTAACCCATACCACATGATGTCATGCCCAGCAATAAAAATGGAATGGAGTAGTCTTTTCAAAATAGCTCAGAGACTGGCAGGGCATTGGTCTGCTGCTGTGAGGTGGTGGCTGATTGTTTTGGTGTCACTTTTTGTTTATTTGGTTGGTTGGTTTGTTTTGTTTTCCTTTCACATATTAAGCTGTGTTTTGAACCATGAGTTTCTTTTGCTTTTACACTTCTGATTCGTTCTCCTTTCCTGCTGGAGGTGGATGAACAGGTTACTGGGTGGGGGCTTAGCTACTGGCCAGGATCAAGACACTGCGCACCCCTACCTGTAAAGGCAGACAGTCACCAATAAGTCACATAGATCCTGGATATGAAAATATGGTCTTGTGCCTAAAGTACAACTTTCAACTAACAAATTATGCTTAAATGAACACCTAGGACTTTGAGAATATATAGGGTTGGGGAAGACAGTCCTTCTAAATTGCTATCAGTTCTAACAGTGCAGGGTTGCAGCACATTCTTCTTCAGCTATTTCTAAGTAATTATCTGATATAGAAGTTAATTAATTGGATATATGGAGTTCTGCATCTAATTTCCATTATAAAAATTTTCAGAGTGGGAAGGACTACTACAATGGCAACAGGACTTTCAGTAAACAGAAATAAGAAAAGTGGTTTGGCAACTCTGTCTGATTTCCTGAAACATAAAGACTATGCTGCCAATTCTGTTGTTATTAGTAGTATGAGTCTCATAGTACTTGATATTTTTCACTTACAGTCTCAAGTGTGTCATGAAAAAATTGTATCAGAATCCTAGATTATCCTATTTAAAATATATGCATCTATTTGTAATGTTAGGTGATTGCACCCCTGAAGTCTGAGGAATAAGTAGCACTTACAAAAATCTTACAATTCTTAACTTATCATTTTGGCTGATGTTTTGAAAATGTTTACTGGAAGAATTATGAAAAAAAGAGTTATATCCTATTTTCTATAAACTCCTTAAAAGGGAGTCTTGTTTTCATTTTTTGAATGAGCATGATACTAGAATATGGATAATTTTATAGTCACTTTCCATTGTGCATCTTTATGTGACAGGTGAAATTTGTCAATGTTCACTGCTGGCATTCTCTTCTATGCTTTAAGTGCATGGTCCACTTCCTCAGACTTATAATTTAAAAACCTAAAACTCCTGAATTTTCTCACTTATGGCACTTCTATGATGCTTATGCAAGTATTTTAATATGGGGTATAACTCTGGTACATTATGGTTGTCAGTTGTAAAGTGCCCCTAAAGACTCTTGGGGAGAAAAAGGAGCAATAGGCTTAAATGTAATAGTGACCAGTAAACTTGCCCCATTTTAGACTTACGTACTATGTCACTATTTATTGTTGAAATAAGTGGAAGTCTTTTCTATCTCACCTGTCGACAGTTATGGGTGTACCAGTCCTAGGGTGCAGTTTTGCTCAAAGTCTGGGGAAGTTTCCTCCCTCATCAGCCTAGCTGCTTCTTACTTGACTTTGTGTCTGCACAGGAGGCCAGGATTTAGCCTTGATAATTGTAGAAAAACTTAAGAGATTAAGAGAGTGGACACCTGGTTGTATTCCCTCAGTGCAATGGTGATGGCTGTATTCCCAAGCATTCTGTCTGTACTAGCCTACTTTGACACCTTTGGGTAGCTGGAAGGGCTTTTTAACATCATACAAATTAATCCAGCCTGGGGCTGGATTAGCTGTAGCAATGGACAGCATATAAGGGTTTTCAGGCACACAGCCATCTAAACCTTGACAGGCTTGCTGCACTTCCAATAGTTTATTAAATCCTTGACAAACTAAAAGAGACTGTCAAGACATTTCGTCATTTTTTCTTTTGCCATTTTTAGTAAATTTATTGCACATGAAAAAAAGACATCCCTAGGCATAGCCCAGGAGCACTAGGGCAAATTTCTTCACTCTTCTGCCATCATGTTTCTGTCGTGCCCTGGAGGTAACACCTGGATCGAGAGGGTATTTCTGTTTTTCATTTCTGTGGCCTCTCAGCTGACAGTATTAACTAGCTAATTAGTGATGAGAGGAGTGGACATTTTTTTTAATTGTACACAGGTATTTTATTTCACATTTTTTAAAATTACCGTTGTTTATAGCAGTCCTTAGTATCTTAGAGCTGAAACTATTGTGGGTTTTTTTGTTTTGTTTTGGTTTTTGTTTTTGTTTTTCTTATTTTTCCATCTCTTGCACATTCTGCTTCATGAGTATGGGGCTGCTTGTAAGTGTAAGCCTCCTAGCAGAAGGATTGTAATGTTGTCTGTTTTAGAGAAAAAGGCATTTGGAGTGTTTGGGAACAAAAACATATCTGAAAAATTATACACATGGGTAAAAGGAGCAACACAGCTGAGCTTACTCTACCATTCCTAACAACATCTCTTTTCACTCCTGAACTGTGACTAGCTCCTGAACACATTCTGTTTCCTTGTGTACTTGTGGGTATTTTGCTAATAGAATTAGAGCTGTTGCTGCTTGTGAACATTATTAACTTTGTTGACTCTGCAACCTTGGAACAAGTCCATGGCCTGATGCTGTTCCAGGGGACAAGTTTTGAGGTTCTTATTCAGCTTTTATTGTCTTTACTCAGACAAAGGGCTAGAAAATGGAATTATGGTAATAAGTTGCAGTCCTTCATTAGTAGTATCTCAGTATTTTAGTTAAAACAGCTGGTTTCTCTTGGAAAAGAGCAAAATCTTGGGTATTTGGGCTATTAATACAGGATGTTTCAAGAAGATGGACCGAATTTCAAAGCAGTCTTGATTTCAAATTGGGTCCACATAAAGAAGGCTGCACATGCTTTCACCTAATGTTAACATAATGCCTGGAGGCTGGGAAGCAAAAGAAAAGAGATATGTGAAGAGGGAAGGAAGAATGTATATTGGCAACAAAACAAGTTAATGGTTCATGATCCTCGCTTTGACTTTGATCCAGTCTCATTAATGAACAATTTTGCAAAGCTGCAAGGAGTTCTGTGGTTGCAAGACAAATTCAGCTTAGGTTGCCCATGCAGGTGTGCATGGGAAGGAATGACACAAGACATCTTCCAGAATGCATGAATTTTTCCAAAAGTGTATTAATCATTTTAGTTTAATAAGTTTAACAGTTATGGCTGAATATCACTTCAGGACATGAAGGATCAGATGTTAGTAAAAGCAGTTTTGAAATGTACTGCTTAAAGCAAAGGGGAGGAGAGAGTCCTGAATCCAGTCCACTGTGGAATGAACAACTTCACTGAGAAGATGCAAAACAAGATAGCTGCCAATATATTAAGTTGTTATTTTTCAGCTGAGTCATCTGCAACAGTGGAAGAGTGCTTGCTTACAATAAGTGAAATTACCAAGCACCTCAAATTAATGAAAAAAAGTAACTCCTTTGATAGGAACAGTCATAAGGTTGCTACCTGGGAAATTCCCCCTTGACTTAAACATAAATCTTGCTATTTATCATCTGGAACATAACATTTATGGGTACATCTAATAAGGTTGTGAGCAGCTAGTATCATCATGATTCCTGTAAAAATTTTGGTCATATTATCTCGTTTGATGCTGAGTTATGTTACCTGTACAAGACTTGTTAGATGTCTGCATTCTTCCTTTTAGCTAGAAGAAAGTCCTATTTAAATCACTTGCTGAAATTGTTTAACACTGTTGACTAAACTGTTGTTCAGACCCTTTTAGTAAGTCAAATGGAAAGTATCTATTATTCTATGCCCTTAACTGTGGACAAAATTTTCTCCTTCAACAGATCCATCTTGAAGAAGCAAGTAGGACTCTTTTGTGCTTGTGAGGTGGCCATGGAAAACTCAGAGAAGTTTTACTTTTTTACTTTTTTGTAAGATTTTGACATAAGACCAGAAAAACAATCTGTGCAAATGCTTATCTGATTCAGGTAGAAACGTAGGAGGTAGATATCAGCATATGCATCTGTATACTTGACACAGGAAAACAGGAGTGAGTGTGTGCAGGAGTGGAATTGTCTGATGTTTGCTTGGGTATTTTTGTTCATACAAATTAGCATAGTTAAATATTGAATTAATAAAAATATTTGTGCCAAAAAAGAGTAATTGTCAAAATTTCCTACACACAATCCAACATCAAAAAGCAAACAAGGCACAAATCCCACAAAAACAACTTTTTTCATTGTACAGATCTGATTTTCTCAGGCCATTTCCATCATATACTGTACAAGACAAGACACTTCAGCAAAAAATATGATGTAATCATCTAATAATTCCAAGTTGATTAGAACACAAAAATAGGGAAAAGGTGTGTGTTTGTGAAATACTTCTCTGGTAGCAGTTCTAGTCTGGGCCTTTCTTGGCTTTCAAGTACTCGAACTTGAAATAATACTAGAAGTTTTAAACTTTTAAAATTATTTCCACATACGTAGTATCAATATATCTGCTTTTACTATTTGGAACATGGCATTGTGGAACAACTTATTGTTATGTTTATACTTATATTTTATATTTATACTTATATTTTCCAGTATAAGTTGGAGAATGACCTGTTAGAGAGCAATGTAGGGGAAAGGAAACTGGGGGTCCTGGTGGACAGCAGGATGACCATGAGCCAGCACTGTGCCCTTGTGGCCAAGAAGGCCAATGGTATCCTGGGGTGTATTAGAAGAGGGGTGGTTAGTAGGTCGAGAGAGGTTCTCCTTCCCCTCTACTCTGCCCTGGTGAGACCTCATCTGGAATATTGTGTCCAGTTCTGGGCCCCTCAGTTCAAGAAGGACAGAGAGCTGCTGGAGAGAGTCCAGTGCAGAGCCACAAAGATGATTAAGGGAGTGGAGCATCTCCCTTATGAGGAAAGGCTGAGGGAGCTGGGTCTCTTTAGCTTGGAGAAGAGGAGACTGAGGTGTGACCTCGTTAATGTTTATAAATATGTAAAGGGTGAGTGTCACGAGGATGGAGCCAGGCTCTTCTCGGTGACAACCAACAGCAAGACAAGGGGTAATGGGTTCAAGCTGGGACACAAGAGGTTCCACTTAAATTTGAGAAGAAATTTCTTCTCGGTGAGGGTGCCAGAACACTGGAACAGGCTGCCCAGGGAGGTTGTGGAGTCTCCTTCTCTGGAGACATTCAAAACCTGTCTGGACACATTCTTGTGTGATCTACTCTAGGTGAACCTGCTTTAGCAGGTGGGTTGGACTAGATGATCTCCAGAGGTCCCTTCCAACCCTAACCATTCTATGACTCTGTGATTCTGTGATTTCTAAACCATCTTTTGTTGATATTTGTACTATATGCTCATTATACAGTGTCTTGTAGCTACCTCTTAATCATCTATAGTTAATCACCGAATCTGATGGACAGATCAAATTAGCATTTTTTATCAGATTGCTTCTTTTATTTTTTCCAGAATTACATATTTTAGGCTAATTTCATATTAATTATATTCTTCTTTATGCACCAAAATAAACTAAGTTAATCTGATAAGTAACAGCAATACATTTTCCACCTAAAACAGGGTTCTCCTTGTTAGTAAGTGGATGGGAAGAATTATTGAACTTCATGATGTTGAAGCTTAATAAACTTTCTTTCTACTTATTCACTGACCCTTTCAAAGTAACCAACTGGAAGGGAAGAAGGTACGCAAATGTTCCACATTGCAGAACATATTTGCTAGTTGTTCTGTAATACGAAGCTATCCATTCTGTGAAGATATCCAAATTAAGACATAGTAAAATGACAATATGCTCAATAAAATACTTTATTTCCTCAAAATTCTGCAAATGTAATAACTGATATTTATGTGGGGCTATTATATATACATTAATTTTGCAGAAAGCTAAGCATCTTAGCTGTACTTCCCTTTGTGTTTAGTTTAGATTTCACAGTCATACAGTCAGATTATGAGGAAAATGTCATCAGCTAATTGACAGAGATATAAACTGCATTATTGTAAAATCTTAAACCCACAATATATGACTTTGTTTATGAAAGAGCTTCTGAAATGCAACCATTATTTTTATGAAATTGTACTGTAACCCTCATTTGAATAGAGCACTTAATATGTGACTTGGGCTACTGGAGTATTAAACTGGAGACTGCAGTACTTAACTGCATTTCTTTCACAGCAAGTAGGAACTGTTGAAAAAGGCGGATCCTAGATATTTATTCAGTGATGTTTATAGCTCCTCTTATCAACAGGTAGTGGTATGACATACTTTGCATTCCACAATAACTGATGGAATATGAAGACCCTTCAAATGTTGGCTGATCCCTTATGACCTAGATAGTGACACACCAGCATTTGGAAACAATTCTAAAGAAGATTGGTAGATTTTCTGAACAAAAGGGTTAAGAAAGGAAAGGTAAGTGAACTACAAGGCAGCTTCCTTGGGATAATCACTCAGGAATGCACACTATAATCTAGAAAGGTAGGGCTTGCACTTTGAAATATGTCTTCTAGACTCAAGTGACAGAGGAAGAAAACCATAAAAGCAGTAAGTCCAGTCCTGCTGCCAGTCAAATAAATGGCAGAGCTAGTATTTACACTTGTGTTTCAGTCTCTAGAGCTTTCCCTGCTCATAACGCCACCTGCTAGCAGTTCTGTGAATTGTACCAGGCAAGGACAGGTGGCCCTCCAGAGGACTTACTCTATTGTTAGCAAGAAGAATCATTAAGGTACATGCAACTAGACATTTTGAAAGAAAAAGACATTACACGAAAATGTGGATTAACATGGAACTACTCAAGACAGGCAGTGAGGCTAATGAGGTGCTGATCCATGGGGTTTGATGTCCACGATTTCCAGAATATGTGTACCCGAGGGTCTTGGAAAAGAACTAAATGAAACATCATACCAGACTTACACAGCAACTAGGAGTGTCAGGCCTATGATTGAAGGGGATGCAGTCAACATAGCTCCATCTTTATTGGTCTCAAATCTGTTAATAAAAACTGTTTTATATGTAGAACATCTATTAGTTCCCCAAACTTCAGTAAGATAATGACTAACTACAGAGTTTTCTCTTCTTTCTGCACATTTATTGCTAAAATATTAAAACAATGAATTTCCCAGGCTGCATAATCAAAGGCTGTTTGAATGAATCTGCCTTTGGAAAGATGTAGAGAACAAATTGCCGTTAGCTCTTTTAATACAAAAATCATCAGACTGAAAACCACCATTGAAGAATGAGTTTTTCTTTAAAAAAAAGACATTATTTACTAATGTATCTCTTCCTAAACAGATTACAATCACTCTTCTGAGTAATTTATATTGTATTTCCAGCATTAAAATCTCACAGAACAAAATGATGATACATCTCTTTTTGTGCCATAAATGTATTGCTGTTATTAATCTTTACCTTCACAGTTGTTGAGTTTAAATACTTATCTAGGAAATGTATAAATAATGTCTGTATTGGGAAAGATCGACACCCATCATAATCTGTCTTCCAGCTGGCATAAATGATATTAAATTATAAGTTAACTACTCTGACTGCTTTACTGACTTGTGTGGAATGGAACTTCATTTCCATAGGACAGGATGGGCTTGGTGGGCCCAAGGTCTGGTAGAGTCGAACACCAATGGGGATCAGAAAACCATGGTTCTTCCTAATTCTAGTAGTAGTCTGTTGTGTTACGCCTCACATAAAAAGCAACTTATTTCAGAAACACACTGACATAGTTGAGCACTTTTAGGTTCCTTTAGGTTCCCACTGGAAGTATCTTTAGTCAGTTAAATACAACTGAATATCAAAGGCATAGGATGATTATACTTGGCCAAGTCCCAGAAGGTGTTTTTTTTTCAGTCAGTTACAAAGTCAGAAATATGAGAAATGACTTCACCTATTCAGGCCAAAAGATTGAAAATCTCTTAAGCTTCTCATTCAGTTTCAAATTTCATGAGTGTCCATCCTCCTTCAGACAAAAAGAAAATTGCATTTGGATTTTAAGGATGCTTCACCAGATAATGAAGCCTTCCAGTTCCTTGGCTAGTCAGATTTGTGGGCATCATTGGTTGTACAATAAGTTATCAACTTACTATTTTTTCATTTGGAAGTTAACATAATTTTAAGGCATATTTATCTGTCTCTTATTGTTCAGAAGAATTTAGGAAAGGCCATAATGTTTCCTCTAGTTGTGCCTTACACATTTGTCATAAACAGGTTGTGTTTGACATGTTTGACATGGAAAGTACAGAATAGCTCACAAATAAAAGATAGGTAGACCGGTATGTCAGAGGTTTTTTGTTTTCCGGTTCTTTTAATGTAACACCATTTGAAGTCCAAATTTCATCAAGTGAATGTAGTTCTTCCAGAATTTTCAGATCAAAGATATATTTTTTTATTTCTGAATCTGGGGAAGAATGTTGTTTCTTTTATAAACAGAACAAGTAGGAAGGTACACTAAAACTTTCTGAATACTTTTACTGCAGCTTCTTTTTCTTTTAAAATATGCCTACCTGATGCAACATACACTTTGTATAGAAGTCTAATGTCTCACACTTAGCGTGTGCTTATCTCTCCCAAGGACTGCACTTGAGCATTCCTGTTAAATACTTTAGTAATCATTTGCTTTAAATCCTAAAGGATTTGAACGGCAATGTGAATGTTTGCTTTCAGTAGTGTGTAGAAGCTACTTCTAGAGATTTATCTTCTTGATGGTTTATAACAAGGTATATACTAATGTTGCACTCCTGTGTCTGCATGTGTATATGCATGCCTGAGTGCATGTGCATCCTGAAGGTTTGTTTTACTTCGCTTATGCCTTAGCAAAAAAAAAAAAAACAAACCACCAAAAAACCAAACACAAATATTAATTGATCCATACCTGAAGAAGAAGACGTACTGAGTAGGATAAACATTCATTTTATTGGATTTTTTTTTCTTTTGAGGAAGATGCACAGAATATTCCTGTGTTTGTCTATAGCTGTAATTACTAAAATTTTGTTTTGGTAAAACTTATTATTATGTTGATTATATGCCATAATGTGAAAACCCAAATTAAAATCTTTATTTTAATCTTTGTTTTTATTTATTCTTGGACTTATAATACACTCCCAGGTTTCTGTCTGCCAATTTGTTTGGCTTCAATGAAGTATCATTAGTTCAAGCAGTGCATAAAGGTTTACATGCCCACAACAATACCATTTTTACAAAACAAAAAACTGAAGGCCAGATTGTATTTCCCCTTTCTCCCTAGCCCCAGGGAAAAAGAGAAGGAACTGATTCTTCCTCATCAGTCACAAATAGAAGCAAAGAAAAAAACCCCAAACCTAATATTTTAGCTACCAAGATTATACATTCCTGATGAAATATTGCTATAGACTTTTATTTTGCAAGGTTTAGTTTCTTAGTGGTTCCTGGTACTTTCATGTGTTTATATAGTGCTTTCAAAATCATTTGGTAAGAGAAAAATATTTGACTTATTAACTGATTTTAGTAGAATTAAATTTATTCACTTGAGTGATAACTTTTTTTTTTTAATAAAACATGCTGTAAAACAAAATTCTATGACAGTAAAAATGTACTTTTCATTATAGATACAGGTATTACAAATGTTTATTTAAATTACTACTGTTCTTTTTTTTTTTTTTTCTTTTTATGTTTCATTTTCCCTGTTTCACTTTGGGTTAGGGTTCACAGTTTTTCCAAGTGAGTGAAAAGTCATTTTCCTCTTTTTTTGGCTTTGCTTGCTCATTGATTAAGTTGAAACTTATTTCTAAGCAAAAAGGAATGTTTGCTGGAAACTTTCATGAGAAAAAATAAAAGTGCAGGTTTTCACATGTACTATTTTGGCATGTATTATACAAATGGTTTTGAACATGTCCTTACATTCATCACATGAGCTGATTTAGGGTTTGTGCTGAATAGGCATCTTTTGGTGTTTCAGCTAAATATAATTGAACTTGTACCGAAGACAAAGTGCTGCATGCAGAGTTTGCATACAGTATAACAGTTTATACAAACTGGCTTTATAAAGATTGATCTGATAAGAATAAAGGAAGATATGACTCAACTTTCATTCCATCTCGGATAGAGAGAAATGTGGAAAGTTTAATGCCAAACTGTGAAAAGATTCAGTAAGTCACCACAAATCACTTCTACTAAGCCCAAACTGGGTAATTTACACAGCACTTTGTGATCTTCAAACAGTTTGCAGTGTGCAATTATTCATGCCACAACATGGGGCCACGGCGTCCAAGCTGCCTGTTTGTTCTATGGCTGAAGCAGAGGTGTTTGAAAACTGCAAGAGCCTACCAAAGGCCCAGAGATCATGGCTAATGTGACACCCTCAGGCCTAATCTTCTTAGAGCACTGGGATAAAATAAGTATCCATTACAAAATCTGCCTTCATCCTGCCCCCTTCTGTGCTCTGCCACTCTGATAGCCAACATGGAGACAATTGCATGATTTTGGGCTTAATCAGGTATTAGGAGCTAATGCAGTACGAGGAGAGGCTAATCTCCATATTTACTCCATCTGTACTTATGGGCCTGACTTGCCTGCCCCTGATAGATCAAAAGGAATTGGCAAAACCCAGATTAGAAATGAAGAAAGGAGAGGGAGGTCCAAGAAGTGTAAGAGGCAAAATTCTCTGCTTTCCTCAGTTGTGTATATGTGTATTAAAGCCATGTGGTCTAATCCCATGGAAACACTTTCCATTGTATTTCTTTTTCTTTTCCTCCCTACCCACACCCTCTGGCCCCATCTTTAAAAATGGAAATTGCTACTCCATTTAAAATTGATAAATATACCATGCCATTTGTAAGGATCAACATTTACACAATTAAATCTGCCTTTTTTTTTTTTTGTAATATGGATATTTTTGAGCTCAGTTTATTATGGCATTTATTTATGACTGATACATGTATAGGACTCTTTTCTGGGTCCATTTTGAAATCTGATGAAAAACCCATAGGTAGGCAGAACTCATTAATTCCAGGTCTTTGTAAGTTCTCTTTGTAAGTGCTATGTAGAAAACGTACCCTTCTGGGACCTTAAGCTAACATGAGTGTGAGAAAATAAAAGAGAAGAAAAAATTGTCTGTAAAATTAGCTATTTTCCTTTTAGTCGTTCAGAAGTAACTGGTTATCTTCTTTCTGTATCTTATCACCTGCAATATCTTGGCATTCTCTTCTGAAGCTTTTGCTACAAGCTGATACTTATGATTCCAGAAACGTGGACAGATGGGTAAGGAAAAGAGAGCAAAGGAAATTCACACACTCACCACTGTTGGCAGTCACCTGCTGTTTGTAAACAGTGACATGTGGCCACCAATAATGACCTTCAAGCTAGAAGAGGCATGTACTAAACTAATTGAAACACTCTGGTCACCTTGGGTTGGTGATGAACAAGTTTTATGAAGGTGGGATGCATTCCTCAGCAAGTGTGGAAGAAGCCTGTGCTAAAATAGAGTTCAGAAAAGCTAGGGAACATTTCAAAGGGTGCACTGTCCTCCCTTTTGGAAAGCTGACAGACTCACTATTTTTTTGACTCCTTACAAACCCCAAGTGGTGCCAGAAGAGAGCTGTGTTGCTGCTGAGTTTTGGCAATAGAGCTCACCTCATTAGAGTGGATTAAGTCATGATGCTGAGAAGGATAAAAGGTGAAAAGCAAAAACAGTGGATGGCGAACACAGAAAGCTCAGAGTGTCATTTGTATGCTGACGCTATTATTGACTAGAGCCCATGTGGTTCACACTTTTCAATTACCGTCTGCTAGAAAGGTGGCCCATAATTGCAAAGGCTGATGCCAGTGCACCAAATGTCAAGGGAGCCTCCCTAACCCTCATCACCTTTTCTTGATGCTTGACTTGAGGATGTTCAAAGGCAAAAAGCCACAGCCTGCAGATCTCCCTGAGGAAGAAAAAGATGCCATTTAAAAAAAAAAAAAAGATAAGACAAAACCCCAACGACTCAACCCTCCTCATTTAAAAACCTAGAGTTAAATTCATTATCCTGTGACCTTATCCTTTACCCTCTGTCTAGATGGGACATCCACCAGCAGCAGTGAGAATTATACAGTGAAGATGAAGAGCAGAACTGGGTGTTCTAGTTTAGTGGTGCCAAAGTTGCCCAGATGCTGAACAGCACAGACCTGATGTTAGTGCTGACAGTGATTGTCAGAGATGATCTTTCACAATGTTTTTTAAAGATGGAAAACGAACAAACTTAGTTTTCCTCTTAACTCCAATAGTGATTCTCACTGACAGCAGTGTCGCTCTTACTGAGATGCATCAGTTTACCTGGTATTGTGTCATCTCTGCGGGTCCTAGAATAGTCTGTACACTATTGCTCCCATTTCCTGAAAATCTCAAATGCACTTTTTTTTGTACATCTTTATTTCATTATATTTTATTTCTTTAGAGCCACAACTCAAGTAGCTATAGAATAAGAACAATGAACAGTAGTTAAAGTATTTGACTCACACACATTCTCAGAAAACTCAGAGCAGATCAAAAAATTGAGACTTTTTTGTATCATTAACAATCTAGGGAATTTTACTGGTGGATATTGCCTTTTTTGTCTATTTGAAACATTGTTGTGATAACTACATTTTTTATCAGGAGATAAATGGTGGAAAATTGTGTACACTATATTAGAAAATTTATATGAAATTTGTAAGATAATTTTTACTTCAAGTTAATATCTCTGTTTATAATGAAATATTTTTCTGTGCTTAATAAATACTATGCTTTTCTTTCAAATTTTTCAAAATACAAATTTAGATATAAGCATTTCTTATACTTAGATAGACTTTGTCTCATAGGCAACTCTTTTCTTTTTTAAAACAGTTACTGCAATACTTGGGCCAAATCCATGAATCAGAAGAGTATACAAGAGTTTAACAAGTTAGTATTAGCATCATTGGCTTTTGAAAAAGTGAGATATATTGCCTTTGTAATGGAAGAAAGCACATCTTTGTCTTCTTTCTGGTTCTTCTCTACAAGAACAACACATTGGTGATTGTCATGTTGATTCAGTGCTCAGTCATTAAGCCAAAGTTATCTTTTAATCTTTTTTTTTTTTTTTCCAAATTTATCAGTAAAATTCTACTGGAAGAACAGTTTTGTTGACTAAGCATCATACTGAGATTTCTTAGATACTGATTTCAAAACCTAGAGACATCAAGTCAATCTTCACTTCCAGTGAGAGAGAAATTAAACTTGGTTCGGATTTGGCCCAGATGTAAGGTGAAACCTCAGTAGTGTCCTACTCTATTCTTACGTCATGCAGAGTAGCAGATGCAGCAATTCTGTGTGCTAGGAAGTTTCCACAAGAAGCAGCTGGGGGAAACATTTAAAACTTGGACAAGCATTCAAAACTCTGAGATATGTCATCAAAATATTTTCTGGCTTGCCCATATCAGCTCAGAGTCTGGGTGCTCAGCTAAAGGTAAAACATTGTCTCACCGTATATTTTATGTTTTTAGTCTGTATGTTAAAATCCCACGATCTTTTTCTCATTTCCATCCATTACACTTATCCTGCCTCAAATAAATGCATCTCTCCTTTTATATCAGACACTTTTCTTTATAAAAAGTCTATCAGAATAATTTCCAAGAAAGAATAAATTGCAAATTTATTTATTTATTTATTTCAACAATCATGTTTATTGTTTAAAATTTGTCTCAGAATAATATCGGTGATTAAATCTTGGCCTGTGACAAATGAAATCTAATTTTGTTCTGAAGTTAGGCTTGACTGTAGATACATATTTTATATATATATATATACACATAATCCTTAAATGAGTGAGTATCAATCCTGGGTTACCATGTTTTTTTATATACAGATTCAAAAAATATTCCCAGTAAAGGCTGTAGAGCTGTGATTTCTGTGAGTTTTGATTCCAGTGAATGATGGTTAGGAGACATGAACAACAGCGAAAACTCAACTTCAAAGAATTCATCAAAAGTTAGTCCGTTTGATTTTTTTTTCAAGCAAACTGTCCTAGAATTTTCTGAGGCACTATATTTTTTCAGCTTCACACAGTCATCTCAGCAGCTAGCCTAATAGTTTGCTCTCTCACTCTTCTTCTCTAAGTTCTAGATTTTAGGTGCTATGAAATTTGATACTGAATCCAAGTTTAGATACCAAATGTTTTTGACCATCAGAGGTACTCACTGTATTAAATGGCTACTGAATTCCAAGAGACAAATATCAATTTAAACTTTCTAAGAGTCTGGCAGTGTTCAGATGTGGTATGGATTTGTGTGCCCCTATAGCCTGGAAAGATGCCTATTTTGTTATGCTTCAGAGAAGCAACGTCTGGTCTGCAACAACTTTGTGGATAAGCAGTGATGGCGAACTTTTACAGAAAAAACACGTTGGACTGAACAGAGAAGAAATCTATAGATTTCCTTGGAAATCTAACGCATTTTTATAAGATTGTCCTGAAAGTGAAAAATTGAGTGAAATTTGTGCTGTGTTGCTTGTTCAAAACTGACTGGTAGAAGGGATGTTACAAATTTCCCATTCAGACCAATAGTATGGTTCAAAGAGCCTTTACAAAGTTTGTTTTATTTTCAGTTTTTAATTGTCAAGTCATTAGGACTGAAAAATAAAAAAATTTCACTCTTCTTTTTCCCAAGTCTCAGCTTATCACTTTTGAATAATAAATCTTCTTTTTCTTTGAGAGAGCTGCACTGATACTATGTGGATACAGAAAGGACAATTTCCAAAGGAAGGTCACTGACAAGAAAAAGGTTTACTATTCTGTTAATTTGCCCCCAATATTTTTCCCTTTTAGTTACTAGCAGCAGTGTCATATTAAATGGCTTCCCCCTTTAAACTGCTAAGTGGTGCTAGTTCAGTTTTAGCAGTAAGTCGCCAGCAGACTCAGGGGAGAAGCGCTATCTCCTATGGCCCTGAAAATTGATATTGAACATGGAAGGAAAAATCTCACAAGCTGATAGCAATTAGCTAAAAAGGATTTGCGACTCCATGATTCATCACACTAGGGGATCAAAGTCATTTACAGAGAGTGTTTCCACAGTCCCTGCCTGCTGCTCTAAAGATATACCTCTGTTTATCTCTCACACTGCGGTGTGACATTTCCTTTTTTTAAGAGCCCATTTTCTTAGAAACATAGCAGTGGGCTGCTGCAGCACAGGCAGCCTTTGATTCTCCACTGACTGCCTAAATGACACGATGGCTCTAATGGCACAGCTTTAGCAGGAGCTCGCAATGGGAATTGGACTTATTATTTACATAAATGGACTAACAGGTCAGGTCTAGTACTTGCCTGTAAAAATGAGGACAAGGTCTTCTCATGGCAAGTGGTGTAAGGCAGGCCTGTGGTTCTGGAACTCTATGGAGTTAGTATGACTTTTTCTTCACCAGGAACATTAACTTCCAAAATTAAACATCACTTTCTTTACATGTTTCTATACAACAGAATCCTATATCATTTTATCAGAAGATTAAAAGAAACTTACCACAACACCAAATACTTTTTTGTTGAAAATTTTACAGTTTTTAAGCAAAGAATTATACTCCTCTGTCCTTCCAAAACCCACTCTAACACTTTGAAAACAGCCTCATTTGTGAAAATGTAATTTTGCTTATATAATAGTGTGATATGAAAGCAAAAAGAACAAAAAACCCAAACAACCTCTACATTTTGCTCCTCCCAGGACCAAAGGTTCTCTGTTACCTCAGTAGCAGGAATGGGATTTGTTTCTCAGAGCCACAACCTGAAGTAATGGAAATCTTATAACTACTAAAGATATTTTGTTCACTAAGGCTGGAAACACTGAGCTCCTCAGTGGAAGGTAAAATGGAGTTTATTCAGTGACAATGTCGTTGTAGGATTCCTCAGGTTTGTTCTGGTCAGAATTTTACAAGAGGGTGAGATTTTCAGTAGCCCGGTCCAAACTGATGGTTGTCTCACTCTTTTGGTAATGAGTACTAAATATGTATAAAAAGTTGACAATGATGTGGCAGTGCTTACTCTTACACGATAACTTCTAATTAATATTAATTTACTGGTTGTGAATCCAGGCCTAGAAACAATGAAGTACATAAAATGACACAGGAAATGCAGCAGACCTAGAGAGTCCTTTCTTGGGTTGCTGAACCATTTTTGTTTTATGCAGTTGTCTGTAGCTGTGGAAACGACCTTACAAGCCTTTGGGACTCACATAGAAAGGCACAAATTTATTTACTTACTTCTCTATTAATTTATTTACTAAAACTAGGCCTATCCCAGTGTTCAAATGAACATTTTGATCTTTTGGAATGAACTGTTATTATGTCAGGCTTTCATGTGACGTGAACAAACAGGTATACACCAGTTCTTCTTGTTATCTTTGTTTCATTTGTTTACCCCCCCCTTCACCCCCAAGGATTTTGTTTGTTTTTAAATAACAATAACAATAGCAATAACAACAACAATAACAATAATAGTTGTTATTGTTATTATTGTTATTATTATTAGTGGTGGTGGTTGGTTTTGGGTTTTGTTTTTGTTTTTGTTTTGGTTTCAATTTTTTAATGCCAGAAGACTTCTTTACAAGACCACCCAATGATCCATAGGACCAGTACATAATGCCTAGACATGCAGGATCATGAGTATGTAACAGGTGGGACAAAGACTGCAAGCAGAGTATCACCTTGGAGCATGAGATTTCTGTTGGATTTTAACTTTAGATGCCAATATCTGCTTCTGTGATTATTCTTTTTGTAGGCTGACTCTGGTAGCTTCCTACTTTGGCTTTTCTTCCAAGAAACATCTGCAATGTAGTTTATTACAGCATCTTGTATGTTAAAACTGAACTGCCTCAGGACTTCTTATCTCTTCTTACAGGAAAGAAACGTTCTTTGGGATTCAGTGCTGTAACTTGCTGGTATATCTTACACACTGTAACCTGAAAACCTTTGAAGTTTGTGGCACGTATCTTGGAGCCCACTTGATTTGGAAGATAAACTATCAGGACAGTGGTTTGTGTGCTTAAGCAGAGCTTGAGGAGAATAAATCCCAAACTCTGATTTCTTGTAGTATAAAGACAGAAATGGATCCCTCATCAGCTAGGGAAATGTGGTCCCATAAGAAGTGGGACCAGTCTCAGTCTGTTATCACATATGCTAAAACCAGCAGCATATTCTAGCAAGAGGTTGATGCTGCTCCTCTTCAGAGCAGCAGCAGAGTGCTCTTGACAGTGTTCCCCCAGAGTCATCCTACCCTGCAAGTGCCAGATGGTGCTCATACCCAGCGCACAGCCGGCACCAGCCTGCTCTTTCCCCACCTATGCGAATCCCTTTAGATGAGGGGCAGAGATTTTCCTTAGGGTCCTATGCAGAGGAAAAGCAGAGAATTCATCTTCTTGGTGGAGGCTGGCTCATTTACTTACAAGTAATTTCTGCAGCAGGAATTGTTGTGCAACGAGAGTGAAAAATGTCATTTAAACTGTGTTCATCTTGACAAGCTAAGTAGGAGGGAGAAGCAACTGTTGAGAATATTCATTGAGTGCCATTCTTTTACAGCAAGTATTACAGCTTGAGAGGGTCTGATGGACTGGTGAGACACTGAACTTGCTCGCTAAGAAGATCCAACGCCTGAAGGAGTAATAATACATTTACTTTTGTGCTTCTGCTTCATTTGAAAAGACATAACTGTGGAAGAAGAAGTTGAGAAAATTGGGTATGAGTTGTGGTGAACTCCTAATTCTAAAGAGAAATAAGGCTTCAGAAGTAATTTTTAGAAAACTTGAAAAATGTTGAAAGTGAGGAGAAACCACAGTAAAGCTCAAAATACTGAGCTGCCACATTTCTGTTGAAAAAATAAATAGTGATTTCACTCTTGCAGAAACAACAATTTATTTATATTTTTGTAAGATAATTTTGCGGTGTAAAAATAGTTTTAAAAATATATTTAAAATATTTATTTTATTTAGGACAATCTGGTGTTTATGACATTTACCATTAGACTTGATCCTAGCAGTCTGTAACATGTTTTATCTGAATTTTTGCACATATTTACTACTACAATAAGCTAATGATAATTTTAAATAGTATATTTCTGGTTGATTATCAGTCTTGAATGTACTGTAATTTTTAAAAAAAAATATATATGAAAATCAGGTAGTGTTATGTGTCAGTATTACAGCCTGAGAAAAAAGAAATTAATCCTCTTGAACATTTGAATTTCTAGAATCACAGAATTATTGCTTTTAATCTGTCTATATGAGGCAGAAACATCAAAATACGAAATTGTAAAGCATCGTGTAACTTATAAAGCTATACCCATTTACCTCAGCTAAAAGTCTGACCTGGTGGTAGTGCATACAAATGACTGTATGAATTACTGAATGATTTTACCTACATAAACAGTTCCTGTACTGTCCCAAATGATTTCCATTTAGTCCTCAAATAAATTGCATTTATGCATGTGACCAAGGTTTATCACATGTTTATAAGCATGTCATCTTTGGGCTCCAGTCTTTTCAAATGAACATTTAGGAGACCAAAAATTTCCTCAAATAAATATGCAGGAAAGCAAATAAGAAAGAGACCAAATGCAGTTAATGTAAATGTTTGTCATTACTTACCCACATATGCCTGAAGCACCTTTTTTTTGCTTAGACTGCACATACGCTAAGTAAAAATGTCTATATTTCCCACTCTTTTATTTCTGGGATTTTTGCGTGTTAGAAATGTTATAACTGAGACCAATTCAAACAATTGCTTGTAAATTATTTCTACCTGAGAAATGTTATAACTGAGACCAATTCAAACAATTGCTTGTAAATTATTTCTAGCTGCTTCCTATAGTAAAATTAATTTTTATCTGCAAAATGCATTCCTTCAACTCTCTGCTTCTCTCTCCCTCCGATATAAGGAGATTCTATTTCCTCTAACACTTTGTCATTTGTTCCCATCCTTGTACTACAGTTTTTCCTTCTTATGCTGTATCAATAGTGCCAATATGACTGCTTATGGGACTGCTATGTAAATCAGGAAATGGCCAGCTTTGCCACCTAAGGAAATGTTGCATCTAATTGCATCCAATCTGTTTCTCTTTCACACATGCACATGCATGAATCTACTGAAACAACAGAGATAGGAAGCCTATAAAATTATTTTTCATACTTGCTTTCATGTTTACTCTGCAAATAGTGCAATGGTTGTAGTTTTTCTGTCTTCTGTTGTGTTAGAATTTTTTTTTAAGAATGTATTTTGATACAATGTCAATGAAAGAAAATTAACAAAATTAGTGTTGGCAAAATCTAAATCCCTATCAAGAAAGGAACTTTCTACCTGAAACTTGTGTTTTATGCTACCTTTTCCTGATTCTGTGATGCATTTTCAACATATTTTATTCAGAGATTTTAAAATAATAATAACTGAGTTTAAAATGTTATACATTCAAATACAAGTAAAAGAAGTCTGAGTTTTCTGGAAATAAAACTGGATTCTGGGTTTGGTGTGTGGCAGGTGTTGTTCGTTTAAAATGCTTTCCTGTCTTTCCCGCTGATTGATGCTCCTATGTCCAGGTACAGCACTTTTCTTGACCAGGTTTTTAAACACACAGTCAGTATAAGTCACTTTAGAGCATGTTATTAGAGTTATTTCTTGCCTCTGGCTGATGTCCCAGAAGAACATGATAAATCATTCGCTTATGCTACAGAAGGGGAAAAAAGGAAAATCAATGTTCAAAACTTCCATGGTCAGCTTTACTGAGGACAACTAAACTCTATGGTGACAAAATACTGATGATGTCATCAATAAAGTAAATTAATACTGTGAACAACTAAGAATCATGAAGCCTTGCAGCATGTTGTAGAATATGAAGAAAAGTTTTGGAGAATTAAGTTGCAAACTCTAGCAGTTTTTGGAGCAAAGTGTGATTCATCTTTAAAAGCCAATGCCAGAGTATGCAATTAAGTTTTTTACAAGCAGAACGCATGCACAGGCGGTGACAGGATCAAGTCCTGGTATTTTGTCTCTTCTGAAGCCTACTGACAAAGAGGACAGGCTACTGTACCCCAGCCACTACAAAAGCCATAGACATGGTTATGTGTATGTGTTATGAGAATCTGAATTCGTAGAGCAATTAATGTACTTATTAATTTCTAGAACTGATTTTCAGCACAGAAATAACCACTGAAAGACAGACATTTAATTACTACAGGTGTGCTAGTTTCACATTCACATATTGTATGCAGGGGCTTGAGAAGAAGACAAATTCATGTGCTGTCCATTGGAGTGACTCGTGATAGTCAGGGAATGACGTCCCAGATTGGTTTCTTCTAAATATCCTATCTGCCTTAATACTGGTACTGGGTGTTTCTGTAAATGGTGCCAGTGTGACCTGCTGCAAAAGGCAAATGGGGCTTGTAGCTTCAGTTGCCTACAAAACTCCTGCAGTCCAAGCTAGTCCCAGGGCTAGCTGGGAAGTGTGCTAGTTTTGAAGGATTCCCAGGTCCAGCAGCGTATGAGTGAGGTAGTTGCAGCCAGTGACTATTACTTATAGAAGGGAGAAGCCTGTGCTTCATCAGCTGCAAAATGTGTCAGCAATTAATCAGGTCAATTTCTTGTTATTAATTATGTTTGCAGAATCAATGTAGATGAAAAAATCCCATTTCAAATAAAAATTCCAAATAGTAGTATCATTACTTGGAGAGATAATCACAAGGCATAAACTTCAAGGTGAGATTGTTTTTTAAAGCAAGATGAACAACTATTATTTGACATACATCTGGAGACAACTGTATCCTGCTAGGAAGACAAACTAGTTGATATTTTTCTTATCTCAAGATTTTGCAATTGAGTGAACACTCAACCCACTAAGCAAAACAGAACATGCCTAGGAACTTAATATCAAATAGAAGAATTAATCACACGTATGTTCATTTCAAACAGCAACTGAAAAACTTTGGATTACTGACCCTACAGAAAAATACATCAAAATTGAGATGAACAAATGTCTGATATGCTAAATGTGAAGCAGGAGGAAAGTTGCTCCTCAAAGCAACTTTTAGCTTGTGAGTAACATGTCTTTGATTCAGGTGCAGGGCTAAAAGTACACCAGGAAATGACCAAGGTGAGATCAAAATTTACCCTGGGTGAAGTAAAGACACAGAGCATAGAGAAGGGAGAATGTGATTCTTGTAATGTGCTGTTTAGTTTTAAATGAGGGATTTTGTGTTCATAGTGTGGAGTGCATCAGCAGAAGAGGATCACTGTTACACCCTATCCTAGCATTAATCTGACAGATACTGGGAATTTGAGTAGCAAGAGAAGAGTGGGTTGTTCTGGCAAAAGTCTGAACGCATATGAAATGAGGGGAGTAGAATGTCTGAAATCAGGAAGCTCAGGGGATGGTCTTGATAAAGCTGTGCTATACTGCCAGTTGTTAGGCTGTGAGCTTTCCAGGTAAGAAAATGACATTCTTGATGTTCAAAATGTTTTACTTCTGAACTAATTTAATTGATTGGAAATGAACTTCTCAGTTCTTTCCAGATTTTATAAGCAAGTAGGAAAAGGAGAACTTTTCAAACCTGATTGTCAGACTCTTTATCAGTGTAGGATACAGACATATATCAATGAATTAATAAATACAGTCTCTCTGCTATTCCTACCTAAATGCCAGGTGCATCCCCACAATGGCCTTCACATTTTGGATGCTGAAACATTGCCTTCCAATGACTTCCAGAGACATCTTTGGAAAGTTGTGTTCTTTCCTTGCATGTTTGCGACCTCTGCATTTCTCAGGGAACCTCTTGACAATCATTCGGAAGGAGGAAGAGTTCAGAAACAGAACGGTGATGTGAAGATAAAATATAATTATACAAAGATGAGATGGATAGGAATTAATGACTGAAATAGATTATTGTATTCAGGACTTTTACCAGTACATAGGTAAATATGTGTATGTGTGATACCAATACTGGGGTGTGTGTGTCTAGATTCTGGATATGGCAAAGAAATCGCATTTGTTAAGGCTAGAACAGAAGAGTTGCTGTTCAGTAGAGTGTGAAAATCTGGTTTAGTTTCAGTACTGTATATGTTTTTAGCAGATTCTTTTACAAGTTTTAAATTTGTGGTTTTAATTTTCATTTCTCTCGGTACATTAGATACCAAAATAGGTCTCTCTATTCTGCAGTAACTACTGTCAGCACTTATGAAGGTGGCCGAGTTATTTGCCATTCTCGCTTTCTCTGTTTTTAATAGAAATTGTATGTTTTTGTCAGTTCTTGAGATGCTTAAGGGTTATTTGAAGTCTAGAGTGGATAATGTCTTATCCCACTGGATTATTTTGATTTGGTTTGTTCTATATCTCTTTGTGGGAATGCTTCAGTTTTGTTTTGGGCAGGTATTTCCCCAGTATCCTCCATTACAAAGCCTTGTCCAAATGAGTAATTATAGGTTAAACTGCCCTGTTCAGGCTACAAAACTTCTTTTCCTTGCTCATGTGCTTCTCCAGACTCAGAAAACTCCATGCAGTAAAGCTTCTTGTTTGCGAAATAGTTAACACGTATCTTGCCTTTGTTTTACATCTAGACGCTGTACATAAGTTTTCATTGCTAAATATCTGGTTTTCTTGGCCTATCCTGCAGTCAGTAGTGGGGTTTCTGATTGTATGCCAGCACTATCAAAAGCATTCATTTGGTTGATACAGGTAGAGATCTGGAAATCCTGCACCATCCTGCACAACATTTCTGGACTAGAAAAACAAATGACATGTGTGCCCTATTCAACTAGCTGTGCCTAATCCCTTATAGCAGGATGTAAACTCTTCACTGTTCTCCTAAATTAGGCTCAGTCCCTAGGTATTCCAAAGACTCTCAGGTCTTTGGACCAGAGTCCAAGGGGTGATACACAAGCCTCCAAAGCAGATGCCGTAGAGATGTTTGAGCTGCTAATGATTGCAGCATTGGGGAAATATTGAAGACTTCACCAGAAGACATTGGATCATATGCTGAGTCTAAGACGTATCTCAAAGAATGTTTAACTTTAGCTGAGTGAAATGGTTTTAATATGATAGCCTGGGGCTTGGAAATGACAGAGAAATGAAGACAGAGATTCTTCTGTTTTGGAAACTCCATTCTCTTTCTCATCTTTCTGTCTCAGGATGCTGAAGACTTCTGGGAATGAGACTCTTCTGCTGGACACTTGGTGACCTGCCACTGGGGTGCGTTTCCAGTGATGTCAATGTATGACTATCCCAAAAAGTGGCAGAGAAAAAGTGGAAACGGGTCATGTGCGTACTGAATGGCAGAGAAGACTGATACTTGAGAAAGAAGAACTATTTGTGTGAGGGAAATCTGCTATGTGTTCCGTAGGGAGAGTTTTTTCCCCACTCCCTCAATTTTTCCCGGTAGCCTTGACTATCCACCACCTGCATCAAGCCTTTTCTACTGTACCCATCTGTCAACAAACACACCTGGTATTAATCCTGGACATAGAGCTCACATGAGTGAGAGAAGGAATGAGGAGAGGAGGAAAAGGTGCAGGATGATTACAGGTGTTTTTAAAACCTAGCTAATCTCACGGTCTGATTTCTGTACTTTTATAATCCGTATAATGTTGTGTTTGAAAGAAAGATGTTGTACAAAGCAGGAGGAAAGTGTGGTGTGGCTTCCCTTTTGGTACACTGGGAGCCAAGCTGTGCTGAGAAACATGTCTTTCCAACATAGAACTACAGAGGGAAGTCACTTGATGGCTTTGCAAATCTATGCATTTTGATTGTGTTTTACTAGCCAGTTGAGTCCTAATGTGTAATTACTGAAATGTACCTGAATAGTGACTACGTAAATTCGCTATGCAAACAGTAAGAAAGCTGGTTTATAGACAAATAATAATATATCAGGAAAAGAGTTACTGACTGAATTTAAAAAAAATTAATCCAGTTTGGGGTTCTGTATTTGAGGGATTACTTTTTTCCCCGTAAGTAAAAGACGTAATGTCTTTATCTCTTTTTTTTTTTTTTTTTAATACATTCATGAATTGAAATTGATTCTTAAATAATGCAGGTATCAGGGTTTCTTTTTTATTGGTTCTTTCACCAATAGTTTTTTAGTTGTCTGAAACTTTTACAAAAGTTACTACACTATTTAATGAATAGGTGCAATGGGAAAATATAAGCTTTATCTAATTTACAGATTTAAGCTCGAGTATTGAAGACAATATCTATCAACGTTGAGTCTCCTATATGAAGATATCTCTAACCTGTGTTTGTTCTTTTGGTTCATGACCTGATTATTATTTAATGCAATTAAATTAGAATAAACTGAAGTAATAATATTTAATCTTCATTGCACGGCAATCCAAAAAACCTCCAATAAAATCTGGTTAACATTATTATAGCAAGTTACCTTGCTGCTATGAACAAAGTATGCAACTGTGGCTCCTAGGCAAAACTAATGGAATAATTTCTGTAGAGGACGTGAATTGTTGTCAACATCTGTTTGAAAGGGAACTGCAAAGTTAAAGCAACTGAACTTTCCTGTTGTATGGATTACATGGCATGCTAAAACTGATGTTTTCAATGGTGTTAAGGGCATACTAGAAGATCTGGGTTATTTTAAAAGTAGTTAATTGAAATAATTAGTTAACATGAGGTCTTACCAGGTGGTAAGCCCTCAAGCATATAATAGTAGATAGTATAGCTTGAAACTGCTGAGAGGAACAGAAAAAGACTGGAAGCCTGTTTTGTTGCAAATGATGTATGAGATCATATAATAATACCTCTGATAAATAGTAATAATACTGTTACGAGATTTTATCTTTTGTGTAAAGAACGTGTAATAATTAACAAAGTGGGGACTGGGCCACCAGGAATAGGTGCTGCCCCGTTCCTGTTTTGTTGGATGTCATTCTGTACTTTCCATAGCCAGACTTCCAGTAAATCCAGTGTAACTTTTTGTGGAGTAATGATAGTGCTATATAATGTGGACTGGTGCTGAATATTTGTCTTGCCCCCTCTGCTTTGTCTTTCTTTAAGTGGTGTGATTTGGTTAATGTTTGAGTAACAGGGGAGAAGGGAGAAGAAACTACTTTGGTGTTAATGTCCTCCAAAACACATTGAGAGCAGAAAAATGTCCTGAATTCCCTTAATTTTAATTTCATAGATCCATAGTTGAGCTACTTAAGACTACCAGAACATGCCCTGGCAAAACCTTTGTATTTTTCTACTATAAACTAAGCATAAATTCAGTGGTAGATGACAGATTACTTCATATACCATGCAAGCAAGCCCAGACAATAGCTTTAGCCATGACTGATTGCCTTGCTGTAACCCACTTTATGTTAAATGTATTCTTGCTGTTCAATTCCACAACTGTAATTTTGTTCTTCTGCACCGCTCAGCCCTCTGTGGACTAACCAGGTTCCTTCAGTAATGATTTCTTTTCTATTGTATTGTTTTCTGCATAATCAAGTTGGTAGGTAGGGGTTTAGGTGACACAGCCATCTGTCAAGTTCATTTGCTCTGAAAATGCAAGAAATAATGGCCTCTACAACTTGGGGCTATCTGTTATAAAGGAAGAATATCAGCTTTTACCCTGCACCATCTTCTCATCTCTTCAAATTATCATTTTTTCTACTTTCTATATAAAATACATAAGGTTCTCTTGACATGACTGATTGGTGAAAAAGAAAGCTATCACATGTCCACCTTGTATTGCAATTTATGCAAGCAATCCAATTAAGGAGAAGCAGCTAACATCCAGACTAATGTGCCTGTCGTGAAACTAAAGAGACTGTTACAGACCGCTCCACTCAAGTGTTATCATTGCTGGTTCTCTGACATGCTAACTGCTTCCTCCTTGAAGTTTGCATAATGTGTAAATGTAAGGGAGTTTGCATGCCACAAAGGAACGGGAAAATAGTTATTCATTTCTCCTCCTCTAAAATAAAATGCTCATAATAATTCTTATAAAGAGCCTTTAACAAATTGTTACTGTTTGCTGAAATGACATGCACTTGGTGGGGAAAGACATAAAAATCTGCCTGTGGGTTCTTAACCTTTTTCAGTTATATTGGAAGCAGACTGGGATAATCCAGGAATAATCCCACTTTTCTGTGTGTGTGCGGAGGGGGAAGAGCTGTTTATACAGTAGAATAACCTTTATCTAACGTGATGCCAGCAGAGATAGGTCAGAAACATCTTAGACCCATTCGTTATTGCCTCTACTAAGATGCAAGATGACCAATTGCTTCTACTCTGCTTAGACCTTCAATGGCCTGGTTAGAAAGAAAACCACTTCCAGATGCCATTAAATGGTACTAGTGAAACATGGTATTTCCTACTTCAATGAAAACATAATTATTAAGTGGAATGTCACACATTTATCACACTTTTACCTAACCAATTCCCACATCATCCGCCTCCCAGGGCCACTGACATGAGATAAGACTCTCTGCTGGATGAGAGATTCCCCGACAAGGGAACAACTGCTGCCGTTCACAGCAAGTTAAATAATGGACCTGAACAGCAGGTGTAAAAAGTGATAAACCCATTAATGAAACTAGTTAACGTTAGTAGCTGCCTACTGAATATTTTCAAAATATCCAGTCAGTCTTAAACTGTATGTGAAAAATAGACAAAACAACAAAACAGAGGAAAAATGCAAAGAAGCTATTCTGCACTCTATTTCTGCCCCACGGTCCAAAACTTCATGTCCATTGTATTGGTACTGTGTAATGCATTTCATGTAGAATTGAAAATGGTCCTTTGATCTTGTCCGTGGAGTTCTTTAAACTGTCCTTCTGTCATTCTCACAGAAGTTGGGCATGGAAAGCCATGCTGATCTCGCAAATAATTAATTGTTTTATCCAAGCTTGAATCTACTGCAAGTTTTGTGTGCTGTTTCACCATAGAATAATATTTTCTGGTCCAGATAAGTACACTGTTTCTTTATGGGGTCGTCTTTTAAGCATCTCAGAACTTCATGAGACTTGAATATTACACACTCTGAAGTGTATTTATAATCAATTGCAAAGGTGATTTTGAAAGTAGAGTGAAGTGTGATTGAGTAGCAGCACCACCAGCAAATACGTGTAAGTATCCCAAATCTCCCACGAGATCTTTTGGCCTGCAACTTACATGTAAACTTTTTAAGGGTGATTGTTTATACTATTTATATAGTAGATCATATCCACTAGTCCCATTGATCAGAATTCCTAGTCGAAGATATCATCTCAAATCTAACACTTCATGCTTCAAATATTTGGAGAAAAACAGCATATAAGTGATACGACACAGCTAAAATGAAAGTGGTCATTTTAATGTGAAAAATGTTATCTTTACCTTTTTTTGGTGCACTATGAAGAACACACACACACACACACACTGCTCCCATCTAATAGAGTTATACTAAGTCAAATTCAAACTAGATATACAGGTGCACCTCCTGTTGGAATTTCTCGGCTTCAGTTATTAAAACCAACTTAAAAAGAGACAATATAGACCTGGGCTTAAAGAGAGGTCTGAGCTAAAACTTGCTCAGAAAAATAGAATCAAATGTTAAAGTATTGAAAAGAAATGTGTAATTGCTACAGAACAAATATCATTTACATATGGAGTGTGCTATGCTGCTCACACTAAAGTGACTGGCAGATAAGCTTGCAGTGGGGATCTTTAAGAAGCAGGAACAGCTAGCTGAAGGAGCAATAAATGACAGAGTGTAATTCTAGATTAGTTAACTGGGAATTAGTTGTTTAGGAATGGGTGGCAGAGTTCTACACTGCAGAAAACATGATGCCAGAAAATCAGCAAGCGTGTGAGAACAAGCATTCACACCGTCATCACCTTGCCTCCAGCTGCTCAGGTAGATGTACTGGCAGGGTCAGATGAAAGGAGTGGAAATAGAACCAGCAATTTCAAGTGGCTTCGTGGAACAACAGGGACTCAGGCATGGATGCAGATTGTCCAGAAATGCTGGTGCCTTTCAGCTCTCTGCGAAAGCAATCCTTTTCTTGACCTTGGTGACCATAAAGCTCGGGCTGGCTGTTCAGGTTGTTTATGCATTCACAGGCAAAATTGTACAGCTCAGATTTTTACTTTTCAGAGTGTTAGGTGAGCATTGCTGAAAACTGTAGATGTCTGCTTTTGCTTTTTGTATGAAGCATTTTTGAAGCCTTTTCTCCCTGTTAAATGCAGAATTTAATTTGGTCATGCATATCATAAAAATATGGGATATACCATTAGACTGAATAACTACACTGAAAGAATCAGTTTTGGGAATTTCATTACTTAAAATTATTTATTTTGCTAGTAGTACTTCATTTGGATTTTAGTGAACCATTATTTTCTTGGTATTAGCTAAAGTAAATTATTGAGGTAGCTAGTTCATTAGGTGCCAGACAAAATTTACTGTGATAGGTACCCCAAAACTGAGGAACAGGAATTCACAAAATGTAAGACATTTTATCCGTGTGTGATTTCTGAGAAAGTGCTACGACTCTTCCTGGAAAACCTTTTTTTCAGCACTTTTTAGTAGAGTATGTGCATTTACATATTCTTTCTGAAACTATTGGCTGCATGGTCTATGTAATAGCAAAAAACCAGGCCTAATCTGCACAGTTTTTTTAAATTTAATTTTAACTGATTACAGCTTCTAACTACAAGAAATTCAGCAGAGTAAGGAAGGCTTCCCACCATCCCAGTCCATAATGTTTTTATGTTGGAGATATATCGCTAGTATATAGAACATATCCTCAAAGTTAAGTTCTGGTTAGTAGCATTATAATTTTAAAGATGTTTTAACATAGGTAGAATTAAAAAGGTTATGACAGCTATGTTCTGTAGCCAGCAGCTGATATCACATTTAAGGTATTGTAACATCCTAACATTTCTTTTGTTTTTAGATAGAATACATGCATTTTTTTATCAGTTATTTCTATAAACTTTTACTAAATATAACCTGAAATTTTTAATACAGACATGACAACCGAAGTGCATGCCGACCAGTGTACATGTGTGTTTCCCTGGAACCTCACAAAGCAATTATGAACATTGTAAGAATTCATCCCATTTATACCAGTAGCAACGTCATAGCCATAGCTGTTTTAATATATTATCTGTTAGCAAGTACAAAGCTAATATTTGTTAATAATCTACTTTCAGTTGTATAACTACAACACATCACTTTGATGTCCTATTGGAATTATTTTAAGAGAATGGAAGTAGCCCAAGGTAGACAGTGTTGAGCAAGTTTGACCACATAAAACATATACACCGAAATAATTCAACTCAGCTAGACCTTAGTCCAAGATTATAAGTGAAGAAAGACTCTTTTGTTGTTCTTTCTTCATAACACATCTATACTTTGGGGGATGCTTAGGGCCTGTGGGACAAATAATCTAGCTGAGTGAGAACTAGATGTTATGTTTCAGAGAAAAAAAAGTCTTTTTTTTCTATAATGAAATGAAAACATATTGCTAAATATTTTCTCTTAAAAATTATTGAAATTTTTCACCTCAAACTTATTTTTATAATAATATGATATGACTTGAAATAAATGTAATGAAATGAAAATAACTTAAAAATGGCAAATTTCACTTCCAGAATAACATATTTTGAAGTCTGTTTTAATTTATTTTCTTTTTTTTGTTTGTTTTTAATGCAGAATGTCATGAAGAAAAATATTTCCTTGAAATACAATCTTTTGATGAATTTGTAAATAGGAGTTACAAAGTTTGCTTTTCATAATTTTAAATGTTCATTAAAATCTCAAAAGGGAAAAAGTTTGTAATTTTTCATACATTAGTTAAAGAAATATATATTGTGATAAAGAATAATTTTGACCAGCTCTGTTTGAAACTTAAGACCTTCTGTCCCTCAGCACAGTCTTCTGTCCTTTGTGCAAGACTAATTTCTAGTAATAGTAAGCTGTGATTTTTTTATGTTTGACTGACCCTCAAAGAGGAATTTTCTCAGTGAGTTTTAGAACTATTTTCTGAAAAGCAGATGTGTGGGCTTCTGTAAAATTTTAACATTTCAAGAGTGATAGTCCACTGTCTTTTTCTACATGGGAGGTTAGATTTATTGGCAGGCAGTGAATGTAGTTCAGCATGCCCTTCTGTTCAAGAGGGAAAACGTTACTGGTCACTGAGTAGGTGACATGTTGCTTCTATGCAAGAGAGCAGTTCCTGGGTCAGTTGACTTCAAAATTCAATGAGAAGCAGGAAACAGGATCTTCAGCCTTTCTCAGGAAGCCATGGTTTCCTACCCTATTGTATTCAAGAGAATATCTGTGGGAGGGTTCTGTATCTGATTGTGGATATAGCACCTCAGCTACTTCACTGCTGGGCCCAATGTTACTCCCCCAAATCTGTAAGTGTTGTAGACACTCTTCCATGTTGTAGACTGAGTGTAGAAATAGAGCATGTTCAGTGAAATTGATATTTAGGGTACAATTAACACAGAGCAGAAGCCTGGAGATTTAAGCAACAGGCCTCTAGAAAACAAATGAACACATATTTTTGTTATGTCAATAAGTGAGTAATTTTGAGGACAGTAAAATACACTTTTCTGGCAAGTGTCCGTTTCAAGCCCAGCAACTCTGGGTTTAAGAAGATAAATCTATAAAAGAGAGTTTTTTAAAAGAAAAAAACTCAGTGAACTTATTTTGAGGAATGCTCGTAAAGTCTTCATTGCGTCTTTCTATGAAAATTTGACTAATGCAGAATAAGCATCATGAAAAATAATAAGGACACTTAAATTCAACAGCACCAAAAAATTAAATCAAGAGTGTGTTATGGAATTTTACTGAATTCATTGCTAGCTCTCCATATATGTACATGACAGCTTGGATCCTGTACATAAAAATAAATACGTCTCAAACATATACAGTAACTTTAATATGAATTTCCCCTTCCCTTCATGTCCCAACTTCGTTTTTTTAATTGTATCAGCCTTATGTTTCTCTTCAGTATTTTATTTTCTGAAGCAGTCTTTAATCTTTTCACAAAAAAGGTTAAGTGCAAGCAGTATTTTATAAATTATAGCTTTATAGAAATAGCAATAATGAGAAATGGAGAAGACTTAAATTTCATAAACCTCTACATAAAAATAAGTGTCTGCCTTCATTAACAGTTATTAAAAATCCTGGCTCAAAATCCTACCTGTGATAAGCTGATACCATAAGTTAAGCCACTTCTTACTGTCTTCTGTGTTTTATTTGTGAGATAATTGTTTTCTGTTGTTTGACTGTTAAAATGTAATGTTATCTTGGCATCATTATTTACATTTTTCTAGCTGAACACTGGATCAAAACATTGAGTTACAGAGACTGTTTGGAAAACGTCAGTCCACCAACTCATATGAAGAAAAAAAAAACCCAGAAACCACCACACAAACAGCTCATTCCCAGTGTTCCCTTCCAGACAAAATTCCCCTTACTTTAAAGGAATGTTTGCCAGAATAGTGAACAATATTGCAAGCCAGGCTGGTTGCCTGACATTCCTTTTTAAAATAGAGCTTTTGTTTTCTTTTAGTTTTGACACAGCTTCTTTGCTCTGAAGTTTCCTATACCACGTGCCTGATTTTTGCTTGATTTCTTTCTATTTCAGGTAGGTTTGCCAGCCCTTTTTTTTTTTTTTTTTTTATTTTGGTCACTCTGAAGAGTGGAAGAAACAGCATATCTGAAAGGGAACAAAGAGCTAAGGTAGATAACATGTACAGGCAAAATTAGTTTAATGATAACAAATACAAAAAGTAAAGTATAGGGAAGAACAACAGAGGAAGCTACTATTGTGTATCTTCCTTGAAACCTTGGAAAAGCATCCTTGTTCTTATCATACACCTGTAAACCATACAAGAGAGAGTGTATAGTTCACGAAACTGATTTGCCTATGAAATTTGGAACTGTCACCATCAGTTAATCTATTAGCCCAAGAGACCACAGTCTGCTCTGTGAACTTAAACATTTCTGGTAGTGAATCACTTTAAAGGCTTTTCTAAATTTGGGAAATTACAGAAAGTATGCATAAAGGATGCTAAAGTGAGATCTCCTAGTTCTGTGCTCCCTACTCTTGGGTTTCTTAGCCTGAAATGACATCTAATAAAAATGGTGTTGGGGGTTGTCTCCATGTAACAACCATAGATACTTCATAATAAATTTCAAGGCTTTTTCTGTACTATCGATTATGGAATGATTTTGCCAAACTGTGTCATCACAGATCTCTTTTATGCTGCATTCCCTATTGCTCAGGCAGCCTATGGTGTATATTCCTTTTCCAAGACAAAGTTCAAATTAATTTTTCTTTTCTAAAATCTCAGGCCTGCAAAATATGTAAGTAAGCTCCTAGAATGAAGAAACAAAGAATATGTCTGGGTCATATGTGCCCTTTATATCAATTATTTAGTAAGGCAGCTATTTAAATGGAAAGTTTTCGTGATTCAGATTGTTACATGTTCATTGAAAATATGAAAAATGCATTGGCACAGAGCTTTTTGTGAATGTCATCATAATAGTGCCAAGGGAACCTAATCTAAGCCTAGAAAAGATCTAATAGGTCACAACAAATGTTTGTGGGAGAGAAATATTTGCTGTGAACACATTGACAGATTTTTTTTTTTTTATAGAACAGAAGAAAAACACAATTCTGATTGTAGGGCCCCTGAGAATATCTATTTTTGTTCACTGAGAAAAATCAATAACTTTTTTTGGAAGGATTAAGACATAGAATATCATCATTTTTTGTACAACAGGGTTGTTATACCATGAAAACGTGCCAAAAGGTCTTGGGGAGAGAGGCAGAATCTATTAAGAAAAATATTAATTTCTCTTTTTTATTGGCATAACTTCCATAGCAAAAGATGCAAAATTGTCAAATTATTTTATTTTCCTCACAAATTTACTGGAAGTTGGGTCATACCCAAGTAACCCAGTAATCTCCCACCTGTAGAGCATTAATATAGGGTATAGAACAGCAGATTTATGACTTATTCCAAAGACAAACATGAAACAATATCTTTTCCTTTTACTGAGAAGGCCTCTGCATGAGATGAACTAATACATTATTGTAGCCTAACATACTTGTTAGCTATTTTCCTTTCCTGAATTAAAAAATTGAATTATATACACTCGGTCTAGTTACCAAACCTGTAAAGTTTATTAAAGTTTATCGACCATGTGTATACACTTCAGGATTTAGGTTCAATTGCTTCTTTCAAGCTGGAACATTGAATTAAGATGCAGTGCCTTGCTGTGGCTCTCATGGACTCCAACTGAGCTACAGGTAGCAAAAGTCTCCTTCAATTAGACATAATCATCACTCACAGTCAATAATTGTGCTAAAGGCTGCTTTCAAATCTGTGAGGGATTCGCATTTAATGTACTGATTCAGCTTGTCTGAGCCAAATTCACTGTGTACTGAAACCAAAGCAATTTAGTTCTTGCCTACGGCCCTTTTGGCAGTTCATCTAGTACTGAGCACTGTAAGGACTGTGAGATACAATTTAATCTGAGACATCTGTGCACAGACAGGACCTTCTCTGTAACAGAGAAAGACTAAGTAATGGCTAAGCTGTAGTTTTATGTGAAGAACTAAGTCTTATCTCTCCTCTGAAAAATAAAGCATTTAAGATATAGCAGAAAGGCAAACCTAAAAGAAAAAAAAATAAAAAAAGGAATAAAAAAATCATTGGATTTATGAAATGCACACTGAGGCTGCTAACAGCTTTCCTTGCTCCTAAACACATAAAGCACTTGAGCCATGATCCTTGGATTAACCATTTAAAGATATTATACTTATCGACAGCTGCAGCTGACTGGAAAGATCTTTATTAAATTTGAAAGAGAGAAGGCTCACTGCTTGTCATTTTTGTACAAATATCAAAATTTCCTTTGTATGTATTTTTTCTGGCTCATGATGTTATTGAGGAAAGTGCTGTAATATTTATCTCCTATAGCATCCTGAGTCCAAAAAGGCTTGCTATTTCCAGGAAAGGCTTAAAAGTCCTGTAGTTACCACACATAATACTGTATAGGAAGTTTTAATGATAGTGAACAAATAGCTGATAGTGTCTGCCAAGTTTTGCTGACTTAAACCAGGTTTTCACCATGAGTTTGCACTCAACCACTCTGTGATCTGTACTTGCCATTATTGTGAAATAATGGAAAAGGACATTAAAATGAAAGAGCCATTAGATATTTCTTCAAAACTAGTTTCAAACCACTTTTTTTTTTTAATATGAAAGCAAGTCAGGGAGCTAGCTGAAAACATGAACACAGATCTGTGCAATCCAGTAATCATGGAGATGTTGCCTTTTGTCAAAGGCCCTGATTGTATGAAGCAGGAATCAACACAACATCCTTCCTTGCCCAATAGGTATTCGGCAAAAATACAACTAAGAAGGTAAAGTCCTGTCACAGAAAGCATGAAGTATAAAAGCTTAGCTGTGGTATCTAATTATGATAAAGTAGATTGTTAACATAAACTTTTGTATTGAGGCTCTAAATTATAAATTTAAAGGGCCAGTTGAAGCCTCCATTAGTGTTACCAGAGCAACAGCGAAATCCATCTGCAATTTCTTTAGGTCACCTTATATATATAACCTCCAAAATGGTGATTAAACATTCCCTGATTTGCATTTCAGGTCAAGATGTGATGCCTTGAGTGGAATGTGAGGTAATCAGAATTTCATTTGTTGATTTCCTGCAACAACCAGAGCAGCACGTTCACAGAATCACAGAATGTTAGGGATTGGAAGGGACCTCAAAAGATCATCTAGTCCAATCCCCCTGCCAGAGCAGGAACACCTAGGTGAGGTTACGCAGGAAGGTGTCCAGGCGGGTTTTGAATGTCTCCAGAGAAGGAGACTCCACAACCTCCCTGGGCAGCCTGTTCCAGTGTTCTGTCACCCTCACTGTGAAGAAGTTTCTTCTCAAATTTAAGTGGAACCTCTTGTGTTCCAGCTTGAACCCGTTACCCCTTGTCTTACTGTTGGTTGTCACTGAGAAGAGCCTGGCTCCATCCTCGTGACACTCACCCTTTATATATTTATAAACATTAATGAGGTCACCCCTCAGTCTCCTCTTCTCCAAGCTAAAGAGACCCAGCTCCCTCAGCCTTTCCTCATAAGGGAGATGCTCCACTCCCTTAATCATCTTTGTGGCCCTGCGCTGGACTCTCTCCAACAGTTCCCTGTCCTTCTTGAACTGAGGGGCCCAGAACTGGACACAATATTCCAGACGAGGTCTCACCAGGGCAGAGTAGAGGGGAAGGAGAACCTCTCTCGACCTACTAACCACCCCACTTCTAATACAGCCCAGGATGCCATTGACCTACTTGGCCACAAGGGCACAATGCTGGCTCATGGTCATCCTGCTGTCCACCAGGACCCCCAGGTCCCTTTCCCCTACACTGCTCTCTAATAGGTCATTCCCCAACTTATAGTGGAACCTGGGGTTGTTCCTGCCCAGATGTAAGACTCTACATTTTCCCTTATTATAGTTCATAAAATTTTTCCCTGCCCGACTCTCTAGCCTGTCCAGATCTCACTGGATGGCAGCACAGCCCTCTGGCGTGTCAGCCACTCCTCCCAGTTTGGTGTCATCAGCAAACTTGCTGATAGTACACTCAATTCCCTCATCCAAGTCGTTGATGAATATATTGAATAATACTGGTCCGAGAACTGACCCCTGAGGCACTCCACTAGATACAGGCCTCCAACCAGACTCCGCCCCATTGACCACGACTCTCTGGCTTCTTTCCTTCAGCCAGTTTGCAGTCCACCTCACTACCCGATCGTCCAGTCCACACTTCGTCAGTTTAGCCGTGAGGATGCTGTGGGAGACGGTGTCAAATGCTTTACTGAAGTCAAGGTAGACCACATCCATGGCTCTGCCATCATCAGTCCACCTTGTTATGTCTTCATAAAAGGCTATGAGGTTGGCCAAGCACGACTTCCCCTTGGTGAAGCCATGTTGAGTGCCCCTGATGACCGTCTTATCCTTGATATGTCTTAAGATGGCACCAAGGATAAGGTGCTCCATCACTTTCCCAGGGATGGAGGCGAGGCTGACTGGTCTATAGTTGCCCGCGTCCTCCTTCTTGCCCTTTTTGAACACCGGAGTGACATTTGCTTTCCTCCAGTCCTCAGGCACCTCTCCCGTTTCCCAAGACTTGGCAAAGATGATGGAGAGTGGTCCAGCAATGACTTCAGCCAGCTCCCTCAGCACCCGCGGGTGCATCCCATCTGGACCCATGGATTTATGGATGTCCAGATTGCTTAACTGGTCCCTAACCCAGTCCTCATCAACTGAGGCAAACTCCTCCATTGCCCTGCCTTCCTCTGGGGCCTCAGGGGTACGGGGCTCCTCAGGACAGCCTCTGGCAGAGTAGACAGAGACAAAGAAGGCATTCAGTAATTCTGCCTTCTCTGTATCTTCTGTCACCAGGGCACCCACCCCATTCATCAGTGGGCCTACATTGCCTCTGGTGTTAGTTTTATCTGCCATGTATTTGAAGAAGATCTTTCTGTTGTCCTTGACCCCTCTCACCAGGTTTAACTCTAAGGAGGCCTTAGCTTTCCTAGTTGCCTCCCTACATTCTTTAACAACAGCCTTATATTCTTCCCAGGTGGCCAGCCCCTCCTTCCATGATTTGTAAACTCTCCTCTTCCACTTGAGCTTGCCCAGCAGTTTCCTGTTTAACCAACAACACTGACTTGTTTGCCTGTTATTTTGAGGTATCAGATGAGTTATGAGTAATGCAGTGTGGGCACTGCAGTACCTAGGCACCTAACTTAGGTTTCTGAATGGATTTAACTGCAACGACAAGATCCTGTGACATCTGCATACCTACCAATATGAACCAGTAGATTCAGGAGAATGCTCACAGCAGGTAATTGCTGTATGCAATTGACAGCAGCAGTCCAGGATGTGGACCCAGAATATCTCAGTTAAAGGTCTTCATTACCAACCTTCAAAATTTTGATTGCTTTTCAACTTGCCTCCATCTCACCCTGAATGGCACTGCTGGCATTTGAAGAGAAGAATAAAGCAAGTCTTCATCCTGAATATGCTGTCATCCTGCAGTAGGTTTCTGTCTTGAGAAGTTCTGGAATGTCACAGCATGTGTGGCTATGGGTGCACATTGTACCTGTAGGTGCCCTTATCACAGTGGTCTTGTGCACTTACCAGAAAGAAAAAAAACCTCACACTCCACAGCTACATAAACTTCTACATAAACTTATGTGTATGTCCCTTTGTAGATCTGAACCTTAGTGCCTTGTGGCAGACACTTTTTGTTCTTTATGCTAGCTGATGGTCAGATAAAGGATACCTTATTCATGGGTAGACCTGCTACATATTAAATACATATACTGATCTTGCTAGTTGTTTTGATTACATTACAAATTTCCTTCAAGGAAAGCATGAAAGACTAAAAAAGCTTCCTTGTTTCCCTTGAGAAAATAAAGGCTTAAAAAGAATATATTTCTCTCTGTATTTTCATTGTCCTTGTTTATTCATCAGGACAGAAATAAATCAGGGACAGAAGAGAGCTTTTTAAGCTCAACAGTGAACAGTGTTAGCTCATGAATAAGTTGCCCTAAGAAAATATAGGTTGGATTGTAAGAAAGGCCATCAAGAGACAGAGATTCTAAGTCAGCCTTTCTAATGTTACAAGGTAAAAACCACCCCAAATCCCACCTTGTAATCATCTTAACCAGAAGTCTTAAAGCTGATATAAATAAACAATATGAATGTTGTATCTTATGTTAGAAAAAGTCTGTTTTTCATCCAGAAGATCTATTCCAATCCTATGTTCCCCAAAGTGAGTTCTGCATGTACTGACCTGTGAAGCTGAAATTCCATGAGAAGGTTATTTACACCCAGTAATTTAATGCAACATTACTTAGGGGTTTCTGACTTCCTAATTTAGTCCTAATTTAGTCCTAACGTAGTCCATGTTCACCTCTGTGGTTTTGAATGACAATAAAATTTCAGGACGAAATCTCAGATTCACTTCACCAATTTTCCAAGGTTCACACATCTGCATTTAGATGTGAAAATTAGAAATTCTTTTATATTGTTGTAAAAAAGAAAGGACAAAAGGGGGAAAATTCTAGGGAAATGTGTTCAGTGAACAGTTTTTTCAGTTAATATAAATTTTTGTGGAGTAACATGCTCAATGAATGGAATTATATCCATAATAGACCAAGTCAAATACTCAGATGAAAAGTCATTGAATAATTTATTCAATATAAAATGACGAATTCACTGAATAATCTACTCACTGAACAGTACTAATCTCTAAAAAATTGTCCTTAAAAGATGTAGAGAAATATTTCAAGATGTTAAGGCTTTGTCTTTTATCCTACTTTGCCCTGAAAATCAACACAATTTTGAGTTTAACCAAACCCAAGTACTAATGATAAGAAATCTTCCAAAGCTTCTCTGAGTTTGGCTTTTCTTTTTCATATATTCTCCAGAATCTTTCATAAAGTTTAGGAACCAAAAATTCTGTAATCCTCCAGAACCCATCTTCAGCCTTATGAAATGTTATATAATAATTTCCTTACTGGAAAAATAGTCCTGATATGTTTCTTTTTAATAACAAATGAATGCAACAAAGTATTTTTAGATGCTTAATTAACACAAATCTTCACATCCTCTTCATACTGACAGTACATGAACAATTCTTGTATCCCAAATGCAAAGGCAGATTTGAATATGAATTTCAGTGCTTTTGAAGAATCCCATTTACACATGCTGGGGGATAAATGTTAAAAAACAAAACCCAAACAAACCACAAGCTATTCTCTTATCCAGCAAGAGAAAATGGAACGTCAGACACTTAGAGCTTTAAGAAAGCAAAGATAGACAGGGCATGCCACAGGTCAGTAATGGATGCTGTTGCCGGACAGACAGGTCACAAATATTTGCTTGAAAATATTAAACTAATTCTACATAAGATGTGACTAGTTCAATGATAATTAGCTGCATTTTTATGATGCATATAATTTCCATGATGCCACAACATCAGTGCTAACACTATCACAAAGATAATAAAGATGAAAGTAGCTAACCTTCAGGTTAACTCTAATTGGAATACCCTTAAATTAGGGGAAATGACATCTAACTTTAATGTGCAATAACACCCTTATCATTTAGGTCAGCTCCTGCTAATTTGTTTGTGTACTGTAAGTATCAGTCAGTTTTTAATTCTCTTGTGTGTTGCAAGCTGTACCCTTTGTCATTTGGATGAAATTTAATATCCAAACTTTACATTCTTAATGAGAAAATCTTAGTTTAATTGCTCACTGTTTTATCTATTTCTGACTTTTTCTTTGACATCTCCAGCCTGGAAACCCAGACATCTCTGCAATATGCTTTGTATTTCAATGATTCATCATGTATATTTTATCTATTTTAGTAGTAGTAACTATACAAGTGTTGCTGAACTTCGGCAGCGAAGTCAGGCTGAATGAAACAGAAAAACAGGAAATAAGTTGGAAAAGCTAGACCCTGCAACAAGTTTCACTATCTGGTGCTGCAGGAACCAGCAATGGAGAGAGATGTATTATGTCATCTGCTCCTACTTCCTGATTAAAATCACTGTTGAATCTTATTAGGGTTTGTTATGGCATGGTCAAATCACACAACGAAGAAATGCATTTTGGAGTGGGGTTCATCTCACCTAACTTTAATAGTGGATAGGTTAGAATTCTAGTCTGTCTAGTCTTGTCTAAGCTTTCATTATAGCCAATCAAAAGAGATAGATAAAGTGCCCAGACAGCTAGACTAGACTTAGTGTTTAACTATCTCTTACTTGTTCTAAAATTATAGGAACTCAGCCTGAAGTTCTCACTGCTGAACATCCATTCACTGCATAAAACTCTGCTGTCCTCCAAAGCTGGCACTGCTCAGTAACTTTCCTGGAAGTCATAAGAGACATTTGGGGAAGGTAAGGCAATGTAGTCATTCTTTAGGCCATAAAGTTGGATGCTCTACCTCACAAGTTAAACAAAAGGGAAAGAAAGTGCCTTATGCTTTCTCCCGTGACGTATAACGTATTTTGTGTTTCATAACCATAATCTACCATCTTTTACTAGAGTGACATAGCTTTCCAAAAAGTTAAAATTATTCAATTTGTGACAAAGTAAATGTTGAAATTTTTCATATTGTTCTACAGCTAGGTAATTTACATTTTCAGCTCCTGTCATTATTTACATGGTGCTGGATGGAAGATAAATATTTCCCATGTAAATACATAAAAATCTCTCCAATTTCCTTTATAAAAGTCCCTTAGCAAGTAGCTAGTTTAGATCATCAAGAAGACTCAGCTGGAATGGGAGTCTATGTTATTCAAGAGAGGTCTGATGGGCGAGTGATGCTGTCTGTTATGAAAAACAATCATGCCATGACACAACACGGCTGAGATATCAGAGTTGTCATTTCAATTCACACTTCTTGAATATGTAAAGTGCAACTGTTAAGTAATTTAATATTATTCTGTTGTTTTGTCCTCCTGGGAGAAAAGAAAGAAACCATTAACTTAGAGCCTTTTTTATGATTTTCCCTAAGGAAAGTTATTGATTTGTAAGTATTTATGTGAATACACCCCTATGAATACACCCATGTATATATATACACACACACAGATATATGTAAGTTTACATAAGTTTATGCATATGTATAAAAGTTTATATAAGATATACACGTATAAAAGATTATGAGTTAAAAATTTACATGAAAGCGCTCTTTAGAACATGGAAGTTAACACTTCCAAATGTTGAGTCATTGAATGTTATTTCTGTGACCACAGGCACAAACTGCTTTTTGTTAGGGGAAAAAAACCCAAAACAAATACCTGAGCTGAACCTGAGCTGAACCTAGCTGAACTGTGTTGCTAAATGTAAACTTGGGCAAAGCCAGGTTTTGTATGTTTTGTTTTACCTCTATCTGAGAAAAAGTAACATTTTTTTTTGCTGTGGTTTTGGAAATTCTATCAAAGTATCTGACAGTCACTTATCAAATTCCACGTTGTCATTCTTGGATATAAAGATTTCAATAGCAGTCCTGCTGAGAATGATAACTGCTTATGCACATGTTTGAACATATGATGTAAACTATGATCCTCTGTGTTCAAAGATCCACAATGTTTGACTAATCTGTTTGATACTATACTTCCCAAAAGGAATGTATTGTAACATCCCATAAGATACAGAGGAGATCAGATTCAAAAGACACAAAGGATTATACTCACACCTATGCCATATCTCACTGACTCCTCAGATTACTGACTGGTGAACAAGCCCATATTACACCATACTGCAGAACCTCCTGCTCATTAATGTTGTTGGAAAAAAATTGCTGACTATATTTCACATCTAACAATGTGTTGCAAAAGGAAGCACTTCATATTAAGCAATAAAAGACAAACCAGTGCTAGTATGGGTATTCAGCTTACGTAAACTAATAAATGCATATTGTCCCCCCATTTTGCACTTCAGAAATGCATGAGAGATTAATTCGTAATTAAATATCCCCATATTTTCTACCAAAAAGGCAAAGATATGTGACATGTGTGCATTCAATTGAGTTTATCAGTGTGCATCAGCATATAAAGGTTCAAAGTTTTTAGGAAGCATAACAGCTATGCAACAGAAACAATTTTCTAGCACATTTACCTGCAACATTACTTTTGAAATGATGTATACTACAAACTAAGTATCAGTTAGAAATGTTGTCACTTGCTGAATTGTCAATGCTTGCCCTTCATAAATCACGATGTTACTAAATCTGTCATAAGGCAGACAATACAAGCGGCAGTACTGTATCACTAGCTCAATGACAACATACTTATTAACCATACCTATTATTTTCCAAGCATTAGATTCTGCAACTTCAACAGGATTGACTTGTTCAACCATTAACTGAGTACATTTCAAGCTAAATAGCTGAAATCATTAGGGACCTTTGCTATGTAGCATGACTGGTTTATGATCTGCATTAGAACTGCCTCCTTTTATTATGATGAAAGTATTTGACTTATAGCAATGATATTTACATATGTTCTGAAATGATTTGTTGTAGTTGATGGGAAAGCAACACATTGAAATTTTGCCAAAGAGTTTTGACTGATATTTATAAGTAAGTCAAGATTAGAAATGTTGAACTGCATCTACCAAATTGGTAACTGCTATTAGTTATTGTTCTTGTTTAATTTCTTCTGAAAATTGCGCTGTAAGCAAGACACAGGCACACTATGCATTTTTTTGAAGAGAACCATAACTCTAGGCAGTAATTTTAAAACTATTAGCAAAAGTAAGACTTATGTTCAAAAAATCATTCCTGCTGGATGTAAGTCTTTATACCTCATCTTGATGGCAGTTCTTCCTTGTGTAGCATCCTGATGTGCCTTGCATCTTTGACAAGTATAATTGCAAGGGTTGAACTGAAAAACAATGAATTCAATTGTAAATCAAGCGTATTACATAATTTAGGTTTCTTATGAACCTACTTAATCAACAATTTAGATAACCCGAACAGAAATGATGTATTAGTACAAATCACGCCTTGTTGTCAACCGATGCCTAAAGTGAAGTTTCAACACCATGTCTTTAGTAGTTGTGACTGATTAACTTTGCCCATCAAAGGATTTTTTTTTTCCTTAATTGTACACTTATGTTTGATCATGTAATCCCTCTAAAGTTTGAATATTTTCTTGGAAAATGTAACTTCACTGCAGAATTAGTATAGAATTAGCTTGTTTAAGGTGCGAAAAGTTTGTTGTTTTCACTCTTATAACTGGAGTCTCAGTGAAAAGACCAGAAGTGTTAATGTTCCGTGTGAAAAAGCAGCCTAAGACATACTTTCTCATTCTGAGCTTTCCTCACAGTCCTTTATCGTCTCTTGGAAAGCCAGCAGCTGGACTAGCTTGAGGTGACACTGGGAATACTGATGTTGATATATCATGTTTGTTTAGGGTATTATTCTCTATTTGTATTCTGTAACACAGCTGGAAATGTCTTGCTTGTCAGGTGAGTTCTTAAAGCATCCTTTGCTGATTTCTCAGCATCAGCATCTGAGTTAAGGTTGATGATAGTAATATTAACAATCCAGCTCAATTTCCTGTGAACCAAGATGTAATCTGAATGAAGAAACACGTCTGATAGAAAAAAGAAGAGACTCACTAGCACACCTGATTAGTGAATCAACCATATTGCATCACTGGTTTAGCGATTCTTCTGCTTTGTTTTTATTTTCTTTTAAGATTGGCTTTAGAGAGTCTATCCATACGGTAAACTAACAGAAGAGTAAAGAATAATAATAAAAAAACCCCTACATTTTTTACATGTTGTGTAAAACCTAAGATATGGAAACATTCAAATTCTTGTATCTAGCTATCAATATTAAAAAAGCATAACATACTAAGAATTGTCACACCAATGGTGTCTGAAGAAACTGAAATGTTATTGGTTTTGCCTACAGTTAATATATCTGACATTTATGCCACACATTGCAGCTGCTTGAATTTGAATCTTCAAAATACTCTGGCTTAGATATTAATAATTTTATATGCGTTTATCACAACAATATAACACAGTACTTTCTTGATGCTCTGGAACAGGATCAAAACTTTATGTGCAAACTACTGTTAATACTCTTACTTTTCTTACATTTTCTCAGGCTATTCCACATCATAACTATAAGAAGAATATTTTCTTTTAGATATTTCATCTTATAGATATGTGCCTATTATTGAAATTAGTTGGAAGCCTTAATTGGCAACACAAGAAATTTCAGAGTGTAGATCAAATTATTCATGTTTAGATTTTGATTAAATGTCTGTGATATATTTTACCCAATGTGCTGAATGATGTTCAGTTGAATTTGATTATTGTGTCCTGCTTTATGCAATATATTCCATAGTCATAAACGCAACCGTCACATTTATTTTGGCTTACTAAGATTATTTTAAGTCCATAGTTTGCGCAGAGTGGGCTATATCAGATGGCTGCATATGGATTCAGAATTTCAGTAATCAACACAAACAAGTTTTAACATACCCAAAATCGAGTAATAATTAAAAAAAAATAAAAAAAATAAAAACAAAACAAAAATTCTTCAAATGTAATTTCCTTCAAACTCTTTTTCATGCATAAATGGCCAGTGAATGTAGGGTCTGTCATATCAATCATAATTCTAGTAGTCCAATCAATAAATTAGTATCATATGCTTCCTACCTTGTGATCATCTCGAGTAACCACTGGCAGAAATTTGTCATAAGTTCTTCTCATTTTGTGGTATATATCTTAAGTTCTAACTTACTTCAAGAATGCCATACTTTTAGAAGATGATCCCTAACACTTAGTTACTCTGTGTACCTGGTCTATTTTGTTACTGAGTTCGTAAAGCTGAAAAAATACTATGAAGTCTGGCTATCATCCATTTAGGAAGGAGTATGACTTCATGCTTGGATTCATTCCACATAATAACAGGCCTTTTATTAAAGGAACATCCTGGAACACTTACTAAACTGCAATGTACAAAAATGCCACAAGGTAAAGAATTCTCTGAAGGTTCCTCTGCAAGCAATTGAGTTGTGGAACTGGCTATCTTTATCCTTGAGACAACATTTATTACTTTCTGAAACCCTCTAGGAATTGTCACTGGATGTTCACTAGGTATTCCTAACTTGTAAACATGGTCACTGTCCTTTGAAAGATTTTACTTCCTTGTGAAAGCTCAAATCAGTTGAAAATACTCAGATTTGATCAAATGTCTGCCTGAAAACATAGTTCCTACTTTTCTGCTCACAAGTATACCAAGGCATCCTAATTAGCATGGTGTGAGAAATGCATCTGTAAAGTAAAAGGCAAAAGGGTTCTTGTCTCACCTACAGTTAGCTGTGTTAGTATCTAAAAGGAAACATTTCACAGAAAAAATTACAAAAATTCTTTATAAGTTAGAGACTTAACTTGCATAAAGCACTACATCCATTCCTTCCCAGCATCCATTCCTACATCTCCTCTTGGTAAGGATTTACCAGATGATTTTTTTGCTTTTTAGGGAGTTTTTGGTAACCATGTAATCTGCATAGTTTAAGTACTGAAGGAATGTAAGACTATTTGTTGGATGAACAAGAATCTTAAGATGCATCTTAGTACAGGATATCAACTCTTATTTCAAAATGGAAGCCATTACTAAACTATTTCATAAAAGGCAAGGATTAAGTTAAACTATATTTGTTCATCACTCATAACTGATGTTTTTCATACCTGTGAGTTTGTTCGTGAGTTTTCATTAATTCATTGAAAAGAACCAAAGCCTCTGGTGAAGCTATTGGCTATAATCAGTGCTCTGAATCTTACCTTGCTTCACTAAAAACCACAAAGAGGTTCCCAAAACAAAACATACACTTATCTTTTTCGAAGAGTTGTGACACAGAAAGACAATTATGAAAGAAGAATAAAAGAAAGGAGGAATTAAGAACTTTCTGAAACATAAAATTCAGTCTCCTGTACTGTGAGATATCACATCAGATAATCAATTCCAAACATTTTGAACTCCATTTTGAAAAGCTATTAACTTTTTAATTCATCATCCATCCCCTATTGGAAGCTTATTACAGAACTTGATTTCTTTTACAGCTATTAACAACATTTCAGAAAAAAAATATACATCTTAATTTAAAGTCTGGTTTAGCTCAACACTGTCTTTTAAGTTGAGTAACTTTCTTCGTTTTTTTCTTCTTTATATGCTTCTAGATAACACTCATGCTATCTAACTCTTTCATTAGATGAAACAAGGTAAGTTTTGCTTTCCTCCAGAAGATTTCAAACATCCTACTACACTTCTGTAGCAGTTGCTGTTCAAGCTTCTATATGTTGTGCAGGGCTATTATCTTGTCAAACTTAAAAAAATTGAGGGTTAACTCTTCCCAAATACAGCTTTATCAGCTTTATTAAAATATTTTTTGTTTCAGTTATTCAATATTATGTTGCTTGCACCAGTAGTTTAGGGGTTTCTGTTTTTCTGCCTCGTCTGCTGGCTATTTGATCATGGTGTTTGCTCTCAGTTTCCCAATGGAAAGAATAGACTTTTCAATGTTTTTTAGAAATATATATGTTCTCATGGATATTGATGCTTTATATTTTTTAAATCTTGCTATCCCTTGTTTCCCACACTTATATTACTTCATTTAGGTAGCATTGTCTTAGCCCAGGAGAAAAGACACCATTTGTCTCGTTCTGATTTCTCATTTTATTTCCTTTAAAAAATATTCTGATGAGTCATGGCAAGCTTGTCACCAGGAAAAACATGTACATATCCACAGATGTTTTGAATGAACTTCATGCCTTCCTCACAGCACCAGTTCTTGATTAGTCTCTTCATCATGACCTCCGCTCTTCCTGTTTAGAAAGTAGAAGCCCCACTAAAGCATCTTCCTTAGCTTGTTGTAGTAATCCTTGCTGCACTGAAAATTTTACAGTGACACTGCCATAGAATGGTCACCAGGTTCTTCCACACTGTTCTCAGAATGCTTTTTAGCTTCATATGCAGAACCTTTGTGATTGCTTCTAGCATATAGTGTGTGGGGTTTTTTGTTTGCCTATCCCCCCCTTTTTTTTTTTTTTGGTCACATATATGCTAGTTTTTTTAAATTACAAGAGTCCTATTTATGTGGACCTGTCTATTACTCAGTTTGGTCCAAACCCTCATTTCTCTCACATCCTACTCCCCGCCTGTGGATTGCTTTCTCTTTCCTTGTCCCTTTGACTACTACGTGTACAATCTTTTTTTCAGCACCAGCCCTGGCTAATTCAAGCTCTCCTCTTCCATACTTAAGGAGATAGTAGCTCTTTTTCAGTGCTGTTTTATCTTCCACCTTCGATCTCTTTTTCTCCTTGTCAGTGCAGCACACTTGCTCTTCTATTGTACATTTGCTTTCCTACCTAGCTTCTTTATAGAGTCATAGAAATGCTGGTTAGAATGGACCTCTGGAGATCCTCTACTGCAAGTCAAAGAACAACTGCTGCCAACACTAGATCAGGTCACCCAATTTCCAGCCAGGTTTTGAGAACTTTCAAGGATGGAAATTCTACTGTATCTTTGGGTATCATTCTGCTGATCATTCTGTTTTAGTGTTACTCTTCTGTCTCAATGGAGATTTTTTTTTCTAATATCCAGTCTGAACATCCCAAACCATGACATGTGGTCATTTATCCTTGTGATGTCTTTGGTCACTGCTGAAAAGTGTCTGGCTCTATTATCCGCATAACTGTCCTTCAACCAGTTGTAGGCTGCTTGCGGATTCCCTCCCCTAGCTCAGCATCTCCTTGTAGGCTGTGTCATAGGCTTACTAATACTCTAGACTCTTAACTGTTTTAATAACCTGCCACTAAGCCCTCATGAGTTTTTCAACACCTCTTTTTCACTAAGGTGGCCAAAACTTAACACAGTGTTCAAGGCATGGCATATAACATTTGGGAAGTGAGTGTACTGCTAACTGCAATTCAGTTTGGCCTCTATTGCAACCTCATGGCCTTTTCAGTGGGTCTGACATTCACTTTTTTGGTTCACTAATTGTACTGATGCCTACTTGTTGCAGGTGCAGAACTTTGCATATCTCCTCATTGAACTTAAGGAGATTTCTGTTGACCTAATCTTCAAGTACCTCAAAATCACTCTACAGTTAATCCCTGTCATTGTCCCCAGTTTAGTAACATCTGAAAGTTTGCCTTTAGTGTTATCATCTAGGTTTTTAGTTAAGCAACTGAATGAGATCAGCCCCAGTATTGTTTACTATGCATTGCTTGGTAGTTAGATATTGAGCCACTGATCATTGTCCTTTGAGCCCTGTGGTCTAGCCGATTTATAACTCATCTCTTTTCAGACTTCTTTTACTTTGGCATTGTGGTCACATTCTCCCAGAAATTATGCTCTTTCAAAGCAAAGATCTGAACCCATATGAGGTTTTTTATGATCTCATGTGACAATGTTTTGTTGGGTAACACATAGCAAAAAGAAATGCCATGTCAGCACTTTGAGGTAACCTTCTTTCCCAGGAAAAACAACAAACAGGGAGAAAGAAAAGATTACGCCAGTGCTCATGCAGATGTTACTTTTTTCTGCCAAGAAGATCACCACCATGTAAAAGTAAATGTTTTGCTCTAACACAAAAGGGATGTGTAGCTGTTGAATATTTGCAGGTTCCATTAGATATCAATGCAGCCTGGAAGAGGGAAAATAAAAACCTCCCCTCAAAGTATTGCTTCTGATGAATTCCTTCAGTTAGAAAAGCCCAGCACGTTCAGAAGTCAAAACCAAATTACATACCAGACAAGTGAAATAATTTTTAAGCATTTGTCTTTTCAATATTGTTTTCTCCCTCCTCCTCCGGCTCAGCCATGCACTCCAATGCGCAGACACTCACAGATGTCTGAGCCAACCTGCCAGCTGTAGCTCTGGAAAGAAAGTTCTGCATCAGGATGCTTCCATATGCCCCACCCTGCCTGCAAGGATGGCTGTAGACAAATTAAAATATCTGGCAAGCAAGTTCAATATTTCAACAAACAGGCACACCATGAGGAAAATTTGTGCCTTCTGCTTAGAGACGCAAGTCCTCGCGTTTTCATCGGCCAAGTAATCCAAAAGCTCAGAAGATGAAGCACTTATCCTTACTCGTAAGCAGCAGAGTTGGGTTTGACAATAATGTTTTAAACTCCGTTTTGGAGTATCATTTAGCTCGTGTCAGCCATCTTGCTGCAGTTCTCAAAGTGCACCCCCTACCAGACTGCTCTCTCCAACAAGAGCCTTTCTCAGAACTTGCCTTACAGGTACAGCCTAGCCCTCAACGTCTGTAAAGTCTTCAAACATTTCTGCACATATTTATTGAAAATGCCTTTCAGCTTATATTGAAATGACAAATATAACCTTGCACAGACTAATTTAGAAACTCCGGGTGTAGTGTAATTAGCTGACTGTAAAATACAACAGCTATGTTTGTCTGGTACCTCTGTGTCTTGAAATTGCTGTGATGACACGAAGTCTCTCTGAATCTCAGTAAGACATTGTTGAGCACTGTTGTCCACCCTAATTGCTCTGCTATTGGACTTCGCCAGAAAATAAAAGCAAGGCATGCCCATCCACTCAGAACTTATTCATGGTGATTTAAGAGTGGATATTGGACATTTAAATCTCATTTAGATCTCATTTGATTTTGCATTTACGGTATCTTGGTTCAGTTGCCTTAAGTGTTAGTGATGGGAGCCAGTTTGGTGAGAGTACTTTCTGAAAGCCTATGTTGAGCTGGAAGCATGGGATTCCCCTGTCTTTAGCTTCTAATGACCTGTATTCAGTGAATTCGTACCATTTTATGATTGTCTATGTTTTATTTTAATTTTGAAGGATGCCTTCCTCCTCTTGCACCTCTACCTTCTACACCTTTATTTCTGTGCTATATACCTTTTTTTTTTTTTTTCGTTTATTGCAATAGACTTTTTTCAGCTTGGTGAATTGATATTTTTATTATATATTTTTAATTGCTCATGTGTTTTTTATCTTTTGTGTCTGGTTTTTTTTGCACAGGATTTGTCAATTCTGAGAGTGTAGTAGAAAAGCATGTTCTAGCATTTATTAGTAAGGCCAGAAGAAAGCGCACTTCTTTCAGTACAAAATACGTTTTTTAATATGCTGTCAGAAAACTCCAGCTCATTTATAATTTTTAATGTTTTGACTAGCTTGTCCATATTGTGGATAACACCTGTACGCACAGGGGAAAGACAAACTATAATAAAATGTTAAGCGTTTAAAGCATAAATCCACTAGTCACCTCTGTTACTGGAAGTTTTGACATTGTTCAAATGCAATCGGTTAGCATTGTAACTAGAATCTTTCCAGTACAGAAAAGATTACATCTAACTAGAATTCACAGTGCAAATAGGGTTTTATTTTTCTGAAATCTTCATGATCATATGCTGATAACTTCCTCAGTAAAAGTGAACTCATTTTTCCTGCGAGATTCCTGCACTTTGTAGCAGTGAGATTGCAACAGAATATGAAGCAATTGTCAGCTACCCAGGCCCAGAAGCTTTGAACTTTCTGCTTTATTTCATATAGAAAATTGGGACACAAAGCCTTACATTATTGTAATGTTAAGTTTATACTTTTACAGTCTTGGAAGATAAGAAACATGAAAGTTAAAATTGAAAATGAAATCTTGATTCTTTCCTTGCAGCAAACAAGTATGTTTATTACTGCATAATTGTGTTGTAACAATTAGCCCACACATTTTTTCTCTCTTCAACAAAGGCCTCAATCCTGCAAATACTTATTAGCTACTGGATGTTTCCTGGGACCACACACAGTATGTAAAGTTAACTACATACATAAATCTTTGCATGGTTAAATATGAACTACAGTTAGGATAATTTGGAAACAGGGAGATGGTACAATGTGTGTAGTAGACACACTGGATGTTTAATTCTGGAGTAGTAACATTTTTTCCAGTGGCACTTTGCAGCATAGATCCAAATCAAAATATCCAGGTGTTTGACTTCTGTAAATGGATATATGTAACCGTAAATTCATATTAAGATATATTTTTAAGAAGGAAAACCATCTGTAATTTCCATAACTCTAGTCTTTGAACTTGTATATGTATCTTTATTCAGTTTATTTTTTAATTTTTACCATATTTTGCAACTGTGTTTACTTCTGATATATTAGCCACCATTTCAAAATCCCTGTATAGTAGCAAGCATGTACAATACCTCAGCCCTGCTATTAGTTCCTAACAAAGAACGTAAGGTATTTAGCATTTGCCCTGTGAAGCACGCTGGAGTTAACACATCCTGATTTATTCGTCTCAGCCATTAGCGGCAAACCAAAATAACGTGGAAACACTTGGTATCCTGCAGTTCCTCAATTTGTCTAGTTCCTGTCTTATGATTTATTTTTCCTAGATTCCATTGTCACTGGGCTCAGCACCCTCCCAAATTCTACAGTGACACAGGAGATAGGGAGGGCAGGCACGGCTTCCTTTTGGAGGCAGGAGGTCAGGCAGAGTGTTAGAAGGGCAGCCTGGGGTCAGAATAATACAGTAGGAGTACAGAGAGTACAGTTAGGTTAGCATATTGTTCTGGGGCTGAAAGCCTTTTTCAAACCCTGATCCATCTTCATCCTCGTAATTAGGTGATCCGAGCTTTCAAAGAAAGTGTTGCTACGAAACACGTTGGCAAATGAAGGCAAATTTGAGGTCTGCTCATTTAAGTGTTGGTCTCATTGTTCTTGGTGGTGTAATTGGTGATCAAGAAGGCAATAAAACGGCATGGCCATTAAACGGCCCGAGGTAAAATTGAAAGGGGAGCATTTATATGGTGCAAGCTGCTGCGCGGAGGCTGTAACTTTCACCCTTACGTGAACCAGAGTTTACGGAAAGGCCTGATGGCATGGCTCTTGTTTCACCTCCAGGAGGCAGGGGGAAAAGAAGGGAGGAAAAAAAAAATCAAAACTAAATAGAATTAATGAGCCTTCACACATTGTCCTATTTCTTTTGTTGTGAAAAAGCTGGGTGAAAATTAGGTGGGATAAGAGAGGGTGGAAAAGAAACACCGTTAATATCAGGTTGTAAATTCTACAAAACATTAACTTCATTACATGGCAATTACTGTCTGTAATTGGCAGAACGAAAGATTCCACTTTCTCATCAGTTACTAGTTGTATAGGACTCAGCATTTTTTTTTTTTTTGGCAGAGGTCACACCACTGATATAAAGAATACCTTAATGTGAACTAAAAGTATAACAGGTTCTTTTGCAAAGGGTGTAACTGTTAATTGCTGCTAAACATCTCACTGTTATTTTGTGCCAAAACATGGCTCACAACTTAGAAAAGATAACAACATTAATGATGTAAAAAGGAAAGCTTTTATTATTTCCTGAGTATTTGGTACCACTTTTTGAACAGAAGAAAAACATGATTTAGAAAGGGATAAGATTATAGAGAAAAAAAGCTTGCTTCTGAAAGTAGTTATCTCAATAATTTCTTAAAAATTATTGTCAAGGGTGTGCATGGCAAGAAATCATATGCTGTATGAAAGGGCATTCTAATTTTTACAATTTCTTTACTATTACACTGTTAGATTGACTTTGTTTTTCATTTATCACTTACCTAGTGCATTTATGAAAATACTCCACATATGCTGTAAGATGAACTATATCCTGCCTCGGATTTATATATGCAAATTCAGTTGAAGCTCAGGTCTTTAAGACACATGTTCAATGTCTAGTGGATTTTGTGAAGTAACTTTAGAGGAAGACATTTGATCTAAATCAATCTTGGAGTTTTCTAAAGGAAGTATTTATTTCAAGGATTACATAATGAAGGCAAATTATGAGGGAAGAGTTCCATTTTTCACATGGACATAAAAAAATAAAGTTATGTTTATTTTTTTGTTCACTAATGGAGCCAAACAGAAGTCAAAATTTCAAAATTTCTGTCAAAATCACCTCTAAACACTGAGAAATACAGAGTGAGAAGCTATGCCTAGTATTATTTAAGAAATCTTGAGCTATGTAATTTGCTTATTTTTTATTAACAGAAAACATTGAAAGAGTATTGAGTCAGCATATATTCATTTCAGTTTGTTGGATAAAAAATGTTCATGTCTTTCTGCACTTCATGGTGCTGCAAGGCGTTCTCTGGGCTGTAGTTCAGGCCTCCCAGGTTGCCACTGCTCTCGGCTCACCAGACTGTTTCTCTTTATGCTCAGCATGCCACTTCCAACAAGGTGAACACAGTCCCACCCAGAGGCTTTGCCCCTGAGGGGAGAAGAGCTTAAAGAGCCAGAGTGGTCCAGATATCTTCTGTGAGACGCGGGTATTCTATCACAAGCAGATACAATGCTAATATAAAAACAAAATCAGTTTGGTCTGTTCAATACATTGAAATGATAAAAAATTCATATTATACCAGTTCATAATAAATACCTTCATGTTAGCAGAATGGAATTTCCTGATTCAATATTTGTGGACAAAATTTTTAAATTGAAAGCCACTTAACAATCACCTTTCAAGTAACTACTTATTTTTATTTTTTTACTTAGTTTTGCTCATTATTTTTAATTCGATAGAAGCATTTTCTGATGTACTTTATCATATTATTGTTGGAATATTTATGACTTTGTAGTTGATATTTTTTCTGTGTTTATCTCCTGAATACTTTATTTTTTAAAGTGAATACTAGATTGTCCCCTGTCCAAATAGCCAGAGAAGTCCAAGTGTGTATCAAGAATGACAGAAAGAGGCCACAACAGCAATGCTTTCACCATGTTTGAACTGGTTCAAGGAAGGGAAGGCATAAGACCTCCTCGAAGCTAAGAATAGTCTGTAGTTTGGAATATGTGTAAAAAGTGCAGATCCATTTCTTTTCTAAGAAACATGAAACCTAGTGGTGAAGTGGAAAAGGTGGAAGAGAGATGTTTGAGGAAACTGTCAAGCAAAAATCTAAGGAAAGCAAAATTTTTCACTGTTGTAAGCCACTACTGCTAATGAGCCTTTGGTCATCATGCATACATAGCCCAGAATCTGATCTGTGATGAACTGCATTTTGAATTACATTTGATTAACCAAAAAACCAAAAAAACATTCACCCAGATTTATTGAGTCATTGTAAGACTTTGTCTGCTGATAAGCATAGGAATAAGTCAAATTGCAATTGACTCACAACATTTGCTCTTTGGTGACCACAGCTAGACCACGCTTACAGAATTGTATAAGTAATTTTTCTGCATGGAAAACATGCAAGAACAATATATCAGCCTGGTTTCATCAACGGTCGCTTCCACGACATATGCAAAGAAATCTGTCTGACAGCAGGTCATCAGCTAATTTGATTTTACATCTCATATCCACTAAGTCCAGCTCAAGCTCTCAAGTCTTAAGCAGCCATGTGAAAGAAGCTCCTGCAGAAGCAGGAAAGCCACGTAGTGTGATTCAGTGCAATGCGAAACCCTGAGTGAGCTGAACTAGCCTGGGATCTGGAGGCAGTAGAGACAGGTCAGCGTCTCACTTCTCGTGGACCAATTAGTACTTCCTAAAAAGAACATGAATTAATATTCTTCCATGGTGCTGCACTATTCAGCAGAAATGTAACAGCTCTGCACTATAGAGTGGTGACGTTGCGGGGCTCTCCAAGTCTTCCCCACTAGTGTTGCACCATAGGAACTGCATGGCAGGAGCCAGATCCACCCTCCTTAAAAAAGGGTTACTAGAAGAAATAAACATGTACAGACAAAATTGATAATGCTTTTGTTAGTAAATATAAATAAAGACAAATTGGTGTGTTATAACTGAGAAATAAACCCTTTCCTAGACACTTTTTCTGGCAATTCAGATGCAAAACCTATGTTTGAAAGATGTGTAGGGGGCTAGAATGCTAGTTGTAGTTGGGATATATTATGTGCAGAGGAGAGAAAGCAAGATGAGGACAGAGATAATATGTTTATAAGGCTTCTATTTTTAGGAAACAATATTCTTCTCTCCTCCCTTCATAATGGTATTATTTCAGTGGAAAAATACATTTAGTATGATCTTTTTATCTCAAAAATGCCCCACAGAAAGTGTTACTGTTTTCAAGAAGACTGGGACGATGAACAAAGTTCAGGCCTTGGTCACATTTATTTTATATTTATAAGGAAAGAACAGCAAAAATTGTGCACAACACTAATTTTCTATTTTCTTGCTGTTTCAAAAGTAGAACTGAAAGCAAAGCTGCTACAAATTATCCAAACGACTTCAGTAATAACAGGAGAAAGGAAGTTTTAAAAAAGGAGGAAGTTCTAAAATAATCTAAAATCTAAATTTTCACAATCTAAAATTTGAAAAAGAAAGACAAGTTTATTAATGTTTTGGACATCTTTGTCATAGATGTTTCTTCCCAGCTGAATCAACAGACCCATCCAGAAGTGCATACCTGCATTTGGAGTAGTTGTTCCTTACAATACAGGTGGCTCCAGTGGAACTGTCAAAGGTGCCTGGCATACCTTGAGAATTAAGTGACTTTCATTCTTTGAGCATGACGATGGTGATTATCATCAGCATCAGCTGCTTCAGTAGCCTGCACCATGTTTATTTACAGGGAAGAAAGAATCTGTTTGTTTTCAGTCCTGTTCAGTCTTTGGTCTCTTTTCTTGGGACAGCAGCCAGTACCCAGGTTCTGACAATTCATACATGCCGAAGAGTAAACTCAAGTTAAAACCTGAGCGTTGGCCTGTGCTTCCCATCTCTGTATGTTTTGAATGATGGTGGTTTTTAGTTGGAATTCTGTGGCTGTATGGAAGCATAGTTCAAATTAGTATAGCTTTTCAGCTGCAAAGTGCAAAGGCTTCCTGTCTCTTAAGTAAGTGAGATACAATTTTTCTCAAGGAACCCCTACCTATATCTCTCTTTGAGCCAAAACTTGTTCAATAACTATGCAATGCATTTTTGTCACCATGACACAGCTTTGTTGATAATTTGGAAAAATACATTTGTGGGTTAGGGTGTAGATACCGTAAACCCAGCCTCAAAAAATGCAGCAGTACCTCACATTGAGAAAATATCACACAATTATAGACATGTGATGTCATTCATTACGTCTAGCCAGTCAATTTAAGGAATACCACAAAGACTTGGGATATGTAGTTTCAGGGGACCGATCAGCTCGAAGGTAATATCTCATCTACAATTTTTTTTAATGTGGGTATCACCAGTATTTTCTACAGAGACTAGAACTGAGTGACACTTAAAAGAAATCTCTGATTGAAAAGGTTTGGGTCTTTTTTTAGAGTTCTGAGATGTAATAAGATTTATGCCAGTTCTGCAAGTCACATTCTTCTTTCTCTAGCTGGATGTGGGATTTATTCCAGTCAGAGGCCCAGGGAGTGATATGGCAATCTATCTTAGGATAATTATGTCAGCACTGCTACATAAGATCTGATGCCCTCAGGACAGAGCATGTTTCCAACTGCTTTGTAAAATTATCTTAAATACTTCATCAGGGCAGTTCACATACCAGTTCTATAAGTGCTTCTTTCTAAAGCTTTGTGGGGATGTGGGTGGGGGAATTAGTCCACACGAAGCTAATTTTTGGCACATTGAAATACTTGTGTTCGTATGACGCATCTCATAGGATATATTATCTGATGAGATAGGAGTGTAAAGTATAGACTTTTTGGAAGTGTCATAAGTCTGCAGCCGATTAACCATTCGCTACTGTTCACATGGGGACATATTTTCTTGTTGAGTCCTACGGTATCCAGCATAGGCCTTCAATTTCCATCCCTTACTGCTTTTCATCTCTTCACCCTATTTACATTTTTACTCTGGGGTCATATTAACTGCATGTCATGTTCTTATTTAAGTATGTGAATTGATTCTCCATTTGCACTCATGTTTTGAGGTCAGTCTGATTCCCGCTATACCATGGAGTGTGCTTTTTTCAAGGAATTTTGCTGCTCAAACATCCAAACACAACACGTACACACCATAACCACCAAAAGATTGTAGACAAAGTGACTTGTATGAACTCAATTTTGAGACTTTTTTCTAAATTACATTCCAGCCAATCGAGTAGGCACCAATGGAAAACTCGTGGCTATCTGTGAAAGACTGAAACTTGCATGTACTTTATCTTTCAAGTTATTGCAATGTGCCAAGTTCTCCCACCGCTTTTCTTTTATTGGAACTAATAGCTGCATGATTTCTTCCACTAAATATTCTACATGCTACACTTGCATTTTTTAAAACTACATTTTTATAGATGGTTTCTGGTAACACTCATTACAACTTCAAATGAAAAGGTAGTATTCAGTATATTTTCATGAGAAAATTTATAATTATAATTTATAATTTATAAACATTATTCTGAAACATAGAATATTCTTCTGATTCATGGTGCAGCGATTCCATGACAGGTAAGATGATGGCAAGCTCACCAATACAAGGCATGATTTACCAGAGGGATGGTGGTCAGACCCCTCTGTTTGCACTGACGTTATTTTTCTTCTCTCTACTTATTATGATCAGAGTGCAAATTCCTACTGACTTTTTTTCTCATTCACAAACCATCTTGACCATTATCTAGACCTTTGCAATTATGCCAAGGGTGGCTGTAGAGCAAATGCTTGTTAATCTGACTGGTGCAGTGTCCTAAAATCTTCTCACTATTTCATAGCTGGGATCATTTTTCTGCTGGATTTGCTCAGGTTTTATGAGGGCATGGGATAACTGATGGCTGGAATACAGAAATGGAGACAGAGAGAATCATAATCAACAAAATAATTAATTTATCTACCCAAGAGAACGTGGAACATAGCCTTTCATGAAAGGTTTGAAAAAGACCAGGCTGGAACTTATCCACCAAGGCAGACCTTTATTTAACAGAACATTCGTGAGATCTGTCCAAATGCTACCACAATTACCTGAACAATTACTTTCCTGATGATCCACCTCATAACCTGCCTGTCATTGCATGGCTCAGGTTGCAAATTCTCTTTTCCTATTCATTGCAGGGTCCTTGCTGATCTTTGGCAGATCTTGTATTGAGCTTCTTTCATTATAGTCTTTATCATTCAGGTGGTTGCATGCACTAGGCTCCTTCAGCTGCCTCCTCTCTCAACTACCAACCTTGTTTGCTAAGTTTGTAATTTTTGATTGCAGTCCCACTGCAAAACCCAAGTTATATAAAAGAAAAGTTTATTATTCAGTAACTTATCTCTAGTCAGATGCAATACCTTTGCTGGCTCCCTGTTTTACAATTGTGCAACTGTTTTTCAGACTCTTCCAAAGGAAGAAATTTGGTGCCTGAGACAGACTTCTCTGCCAGTAAGACTGAGGTTTAGGCCTACACGAAGGCCGGATGTTCTGAGCTATTGTTTTATGCAAAGTACATAACTGTTGAAAGCTATTATATTAACTTCATTGACTTAAAAGCAACAAAGCTTGATTGTGTATATCTCAGATCTCCCTTCTAAGTTTTGCCTTCTCTCTTGACACTAAGGCTTCTTCTAGTCCCTCCAGTCTCTTCCTTAGTTCACAAGCCACAGATGTCCATAATGCTGCACTCCTCTCTTCTTCTTGAGGGCCTTTGTTCAAAAGTGAAACATGACCAAAAAAAAATGCTAGCAAAGAATTGCTCTCTTTGCATTTGAAAGCACCGTTTCTTCTGATTTTTATTTAAAAGATTTTTTTAAATAAGAATATAAGGAAAAGATAGGATGGGTTTGTTTTGAGTCTTATGAAATGATAATCATTCTGAAATTTATGTTCTTTAATAAAACTGTGTTGCAATTCCTTGACAGGATACAAAAATAAGATAAAGATCAGGATTTAAGATATAAAAAACCTCAAATACTATCAAGAATGTGTCAACATTATCCTGAAATAGGACTTCACCGTAAAGAAGACAAAAGCAACAAAACTCCGCTTATTTCCCTCTCTCTCCTTATAAGAGAGCAGAACAGAACTGGCAGATCTTTACAGACACTTTCCACAGAGTGCAAGAGCTCTCAGTCTCCCGGTGTAAGAAATAAGGAAAAGACAGCAAGGGATTGGCATGGATGAGTCAAGACTGGCTGGTCAAACTAAAGGGCAAGAAGGAAATGCACAGGCAGGGGAAGCAGGGACAGGTAGCCTAGGAAGAGTATAGGGACACTGGCTGACTGTGTAAGGATGGGGTCAGGAAGGCCAGGGCATGGCTGGAGCTGAACTTGGCAGAGGATGAAAAGAAAAACAAGGTCTTCTATAGGCATGTCAATCAGAAAAGGAAGGTCAAAGAAATTGTACCCTCCCCGATGAACACGACTGGCAAACTGGTAACAACAGACAAGGAGAAAGCTGAGGTTCTCAACAACGTTTTTTGACTCAGTCTTCACTGGAAAGCCCTCCTCCTCCATGTCTTGAGTAGATAGACCACAAGTCAGGGACTAGGGGGGCAAAGTCCTTCCTACTGTAAGAGAAGATTAGATTCATGATCACCTAAGGAACCTGGACATACATCTGCACTGGTGAGGCCCCACCTGGAGTACTGTAGGGGGGTTGGAGTGGATGGTCTTTGAAGGTTCCTTCCAACCCAAACTATTTTATGATTCTATGAATCTATAATTCTAAGACAGTTTTGCAAATATTAATGTTACCTTTATTAAGGCTAGACTTTTCATACTAATCTCAAGTATGTGTTTCAGTCCTTTTTATAATATAATACTTTGTGGTACCTGTTTATGATTTTCTCTACAAAAAGCTCTAGAAATGCTGTGTCTATCAATGCAAGTGTATACTGATAAAAGACCTGATTTTGATGAGTAAATAACAACGAAAATGAGGGGTTTATTTTGACAACAAAAAAATTGTGTGAGAATTCCTTTATTTTAGTCATAAATTTATGAGAATGGTCACTTTATTATTTCTTCTGTTTTGAAATCAAGAAACCCCATATTAGTTGTTTTATATCACCATTGGGTAAACCTTATGATTAGGCCATAGAAGGAGAAAAATAAATCTCTGACTCTCTTATGGTTAAGTAAATGGGCATAATGTAGTAAAGTCCACTTAATAAACTCTATTTTCAAACTATAGGGTCATCGAAGTTGTCTTCTTTGTATTATAAATCCATTATAACATAATTTCTTTTCTAGTCTATGTGGCCTAGGTAATAATAAATGTGATTAAAATTCTTGTTATTTTAGTGAGGAAAAGCATACTTCGTTTACTCTATAAGCCATAAGCCAGACAGTTCCATGTTCATATTCCCATAGTGTGAGTTCATGTTACACAATATTCTGTCAGGAATGAAGACAAGATAATTATGGTTTTAAGGAAGCACAAACCTACCCTTTCTGCAGCACAAACCAGTAATTAAAAGACTTGTAATTGGTTCTTGCTTCCACAGATTTTAAAATTATGAGACCTACCAGCCGTTTCATGTACCTCCTTCAGAATCCAGATACATTTTGTTAAGAGTTCATTCAGTCACTTGCAACCACCTCAGTGAAACTCTCCACTTTTTCCACTCTATATCTTTACACAACTCTAAAGATTTAAAACTTTTGTTTAAGAAAAAAAATGGGTTTCATTTTTCTTTCTATAAAGTGTTGCACATGTTAAAACTGACATCCGCAGAAAGTGAGTTTGAAGAACATATTTAAAATTAGTTTTTTTGAAAAAGAAGAATATTAAAACACTTAATGTAAGCAGTTCTAACCAAATACAGATCCAAAGTACAATACTGCTACATTAAAAGTAAAATTGATCAAACTCCACAAAATTTAAAAACATTTCTTTTTCAGTGAGCAGTGAGGAAAACTTAGTGGAGGGTTGGTCTCCCATGTATGCAGGACAAAATCTATCAAATTAGTAAGTCCAGACCTTTTAATGATAAGAACCTGCATGCAAAAAGAACAAAACTTCCATCACAAATCAAACATCAAATGATTTTTTTTACTGAGAGCTCAAATCAAGAAAAGAACAGTAAGAATTCTTGCAATATCAAGTATTTTGTTCCACTGAATGAAACATTTTGAACAAAAATAAAAATCCTTTGGTGTGCTTGAAATACTCACTGTAATTTAATGTAATCTGGCTCAAACCCGTAATATCAGACAAAACCACAATATTTCAGAATTCCTTTTAAAAAATCCAAAAATGTGATAGAAATAAGTAAATCTAGGAGAAAAGAAAAAAACCATACATACTTGTATAAACCATGTATACCCATAAAAGTACACATTTTAAACCTCTGTAACAGGAAGCTTGTCTTAACTTTGCCTGTATCACTATTCCTTTGTGTACAACCATTTCTTGCAGAATTTAGGTTATCATCCTATATTGCTAAGCAGTTTTAATACTTCTTGTAAAATAAAGAGGTTAAGATAAGGAAAATTTTTAAGGAATTTTAAAATGGTGCATTCCAACAGACTATGTAGTCCATTCTATCTTTAGAGGACTAGGAGAAACCCAGATGGTATATTTGTATAGGTTCAATATACCTGAAATTTACTCGGAGGCATTTAAGTTTTCTTAAGGGAACTGTCCTAACAGGTTTAGGGATCTAGAGTCTTACACAGAATTTCAAATAGTAGGAGCCATAAGAAGAAAGGAAATTTTTATTTCATTTACCAAATCACTTAAAGGCCAGAATGTAAAACAGAAATTAAAAGAAAAAAAACCCCAACTCTACTATGGAGGTGTTTGTGAAGCGGAAACAGAATATTGGCAGCACTAGATATTGCTAATGGAAGAGGGGAATGCAATGCATGAATACACTGTGGTATTCATACTAAGATACAAGAAAATATCTACTTTTATATGTTACTAACAGAAAAGTGAAGAACCTGCAAGTTCTTCAATAACATTTTGATCCTCTGATCTTTTGCACCATGGAAGTGTTTCTCCACACAGCCTTTCCCCTTAAGCTTGGGGCCAGGCCAGGCATTTATCTAGGTTGCAAGGTGACCAAGACAGCGTAGTTCTTACTGACCAGTTATGGCTTGATGCCCTTACAGCTAGTGGTTGAGTCCTTGAGCCACTACGTGATGTATCCCCAGCATGGTAGCTGCACTTTAATTGGTCAGATGATGCAAGCTGGCCACTGATGGCATGCAGTAAGTGGGGTAACCCACAAAACCCCCTGCACCGGCCAGCTCAAATACTACATCAGTGTTGCTGCATTCCCTGCAGACAGTAACTTGTCTGGCAAAGAAACAAGGTTATAGATATAGAGAGAAGGCTCTCTAAGTACTTAAGCTCCAGTTTATGATATGAACAGCAACACCACGTAATTCAGAACTGTCCCTGGCTGTGTCAAAATGTCACTAGTTTCCTAGCATATGAGGCCACAGTGCGAGCATTAGAAATAACATGTTTTTCTTTTGGCCTGAGGGGGAATTGAAATGCCTCTCTAAATAGACCTTCTCCCTTCTTGCCATAAACGCTATAGGACACAAGGATTAAAGGTTTTGACTGAAGGCAGCATTCTTTGTAGAATTAAAAAAAGAGGAAACATAAAAAAAAAGGAAAAAAGAACAGCATTGGTATGTAAGAACAGAGTTCTGTTCTGTGCTACACCTTGCAGGATGTTTAGCAGTTACGCATGTTCAGCATTTGCTGCATGTTCAGCACTGCTCAGCAATTACCAATGAATAAAAATAATGTAAATTTTATATATATATTTAAAATGTATATATAACATCTGTATCTATATCTATGATGTATATACACACAAACGTGCATATATGTGTGTGTATATACTTCCATGTGATGGCTAAAATATATGTGTATATATATGTACGCATATATTTTAGCCATCATTCTGTGCCTTTTCTCATGTTCATGAGTAACCTTATTATATAATTTGGATATGAGTATAGAAACTATAGATTAATTGGAAACTACTTTTTGTAGATATCTTTATGGATTCCTTGATTTTATCCAAAGCCAGAGTGGAATTGAGAACAAAAACACTTAAAAAAAATCAAGATAATTTTTGTTATTTTATACAGGGTGCCGCGAAACACTGTTATTCAGAGAATTAGTGATCCAAGATTGAAATAATTATCCAGTCTGCATAAGCTTACAAACCAACTTAATTTTTGAAATATATTGTGCTTTTGCACTTGTAAGTAGAAAATACTGAGCTACGTGATACCTTTATGAAAAGCTTATCCAGACATAATAGAAATATATCTTCTGTAACAATGATCTGTAAACATCCTTAGAGAACCACTTTGCCCAATTCCACATGGACAGCCTAGTGGTCTGCTAAGAGGTCTCCTTATGCTGGTAGAGCACAAAGGTTGACCATTTTCCTTTTCTGCTCTCAGTCTATGGAAAGAATGATCATTTCAAGGCAAAGCAGTATTTCATAGCCCTGCTTCCCTGCTGTACTTCTTTAAGAAGAAATCTGTGAACATTTTAAGTGATCCATCCCTTAGTACGGCAGATGAGACACCCAAACTAGTGTTGCTTTGGAAATACCTGTTGGGATGCTCTGCAGGGCCAGGAGCTCCCAGTGGGCCAGGGGTTTTGGGGGCTTCCCCAGGTCCATCAGGGGCAGGGCTCATTCCACTGCCCCAGCCAGGAGCAGAGCAGCTGGGGAAGCACTGGGGCAGACCCAGCCCCAGGCACCAGCCACTTCCCTGGGGATGAGACCTCCATTACTGCCTGGAGTTGTGGACTTTGAAACACCCAACAAAAGCTTTACTTGCAGTTTGCTAGTATTCTTTTTTCCAGCCAAGCTGAAGCCACATACACATTAGCATAATTATAAAATTAATGATATTTTGTTGAACTTAGTTTGACTGAGGGTTGAATAATAGTTTAGATTGATTCTAGTAATTTCTGATTTGATACCATTATTTCTCGTTAATGAAAACAATGTCAGACATATTGCTTTTACTCTACATCTAGTCATTTGTTGGACAACACGACAACAGGACTTCTCTAAGCATGAACTTAACATCAGTATCTTATTTCAAGGCTTCTTTGCCTTTAAAGTAGAAAGACACATTCTTCAGCTACAGTAAAATAATGTCCGTTGCCCTCCAAAACCCATGCCAACAGTTGAAATGAGTATGGTAAAAAGAAAAAAATAAACGTCATGGCACTTGGACATGACTGTTAAGATAAACAGTCAAGCATTTATGAAGCTGATACTTAAAGCAAGGACATGAAGAGAGTAATTTATGGGCCCTGACCCACTGATTTCTCTCTCCCTGAGGCAGGACATTTGGAAAAAAAATGTAAAAACAAGTGCTGGAAGTTAATGTCCAAATCTAATACTTACTTATATGAATAGAGTGATTTCCAAAGTTCTGGGTATTCTCTTCACTGTCAATACGGACAAGTTAGAACCTTTGAAAAAAGGCAGATCACATATTTAAGTACAAAGAATGATTGAAAGATATAATTACAGACATTCAAGATTAAAAATACTGCCTTTAAGCATTATTCATCTGATTCTATATCTCTTAAATATGATAGTATAAAGAGTCATTTGTGAGAGCTTGTTAAATTACGCAAATATAAAACTTTAGGCATATGAATGAGACTCATTATCTAGAAAAAGAGAGGATTTTGAAATTTGGAATTTGGAAACCGTATCAAATAGTCAATCTGCTATGCCTAATACTACTTAACCACAAACTTCATAAAAATAGAAATACACAGTTGCTTTTAGAAAGCTAACAAATATTTCCTGATGTGCACACACTATGAGTCTTGATAATCACATAATGATCCATTGCATGCTGTTACATACAGTAACTGGATTAGGCAAGGCAGAAAACAAGACAAAGTAAAAAATCCCATCCCACCCATTCAATACTTCCTACTTTTTTTTTTTTTCTGAGTGTTACGTTGATACAATCAATAAACAGCAGTGTGGCATCTAATTGAAGCAAATCAAACTTTATAACATTGTTCTGCCTTATGTGTTTATATTTACTATTAATAAAATTGAAGTAGCTTCCTTATAACTTTTTTTTCTTGTGCATTCAATAAAAGGGCCCAGAACTTTAACAACTTCTGTTCACATTCACTTTCCTCACCCTTTTTCTGAAATCAAACATGGTATGATCAGGCTAGATCAAAGTATGTGAAAAACCTGCTTTAATTACTGACTCCAAAATATCAGTGCCACAGAAGGTCTCTTCTGATTTTGGTCTTTCAGCTCCCCACTCCAGTTAAAGAATGGCTGAACAGCACAGCTTGTGTTGTATTGCTATTTTGTGCTGCCCATGATTTGCACATGCGGTGCTTCTAAGGGGCAACACAGTGCACTTACAGATAATTAAATGAAGTAACAGTGACTAATTGACAGAAATAGCTAAGAATTCTTCAAAAACTGTACGTCCACTAAATTTATTTAGGAAGCAGAGTATAACATATTTAGCAGTTTATTCTTTAGCTCCTTTATGCCTAAATCCAACTCTTAATTTCATGTTCACATTTAAAAATATAAATAATTCCTCAGAAGCAAAACAATCTATATTACAACAGATTTCCCATAAGCAGATATCCTTTTGTAATGCACATCTCAGTGCCAGTCTTCCTCACTCACAGCCTGAAGGCCACAGAACAGCACCATGTTCGATGTGTATCCATAGAATCACAGAATCATAGAATAGTTTGGGTTGGAAGAGACTCTTAAAGATCATCTAGTTCAACCTCCCTGCAATGAGCAGAGACATCTTCAACTAGATCAGGTTGCTCAGAGCCCTGTCCAGCCTGGCCTCGAATGTTTCGGTGAATGGGACATCTACCACCTCTCTGGGCATCCTCTCATTTCACAGCAGTTCTGCTTCCTGCTGCTGCCAGCACAGCAGGCTGTGATGAGGAATGAAATGTGGAGGACTACTTTAGATTGTCTAACACTGAACAGGAACAGGTGAGGCGTTTGCTTTGTGGGGGGTTTTTTCTTGTTTTTGGTAGTGGTTTGGTTTTGTTTTATTTTAGCCTTGCTTGATCTGGACAACTGACCAAGGAGTAGAAAGAGCATTCCTTTGATGCTCTGGAGTTCCCACACCCTTGTGGCAGGTATTACCCCTGAAATGTCATCTCTTTTCTTGTGCTAAAGTGAGGGCAGCTTAAAACTTCGGATTTCTAGGGCAGAATTAACAGTTTTTCAGTACTTTTTCTAAGATAAATGCAACTTTTTCTTTTTTTTTTCCCATTTAAGAAACAGAAGTAATACAATAATTATGGAGGAAAAAATACTATAGTCACTCTCAACGGAAGGGATTCCAATGTATCTCAATTCACAGCTGTGTTCCTATTGGTCTTTCCTAGAAAAAGTGAGGCAACATCCTAGAAAGCAACAATCCTGAACTACAGCTAGGACTTAACAGTGTAGAGATCAATCAGTGTGAACTCCAACCTATTGCTAGGATAAAAAGGGTTAATGCTGTTGTGGGATGTATGAACAGGGAATGAGGAAGTAGTATACAAAAATGTTTGCATCTGGCATTGGTTAAACCACTATTAAAAACCTACATACAGTACCAAAGTGGCCATTTTTAGAAGAGTGTTGAAATTAGAGAAGGCTCAGAAAAGAGTTGCAAAAATAATTTCATTGCTAATGAAAGAGAAGGTTGAGAGGTGACTTGATTACCATGTATCATTCATGAAGAGAAACAAGGAGCGGGTACAAATGAGCTCTTTAATCTAGTGGTGAAAGGCATAACAAAAATCAATGGCTTGACACGCAAGCCAGACAAACTCTTTGTCACTGCAGGTCTTTGGGTCACTACAGAATGTCCTTTTATGAAGCAACATGAACTATCGGGCTTGGTAGGGATTAGAGCGTGCACTCAAATGGCTGTCACAGGACTAAGCTAATCACTTCCCTCTCCTGAGAACTTAAGTGTGGCAGGGAAAGTTACCTCTTACCACTCGTTAGTAGTCTCCCTGACACTCAGATATGAGGCAAGCAAGTGGGTTATTTATAAGATGTTTTGTAGGTACACAGTTCATAAAATTGAACCATCTGCCGTAACAAGGGAATGTGTGTGCGTGTGTGTATATGACTATCCTTGTCAGAACCTCTGCTTGCTCAACAAAGGGATGTTGAGAGGCAATAGCTTCATGCAGGCACCTCGATTACTACATTGTTGCTGTAGCATAACTTCATTTTATTACTCTTCTTCAATAAGTTTGTAACAGGTTTAAGCCTTCACTGGATTTTTTTAAGATAGAGATTTCTGCCTCTCAAGAGAAAAGTACATTTTTGCTACTTCTATTTTCTCCTTTCCTTATTCTCTTTTCTTCCTCTGATTTCCTGCCCTCAGATGCAGATAGACTGACCCTGCAGCTGTAATTGCAAATAAAATATTTCAAGAAACCAAGTGAGGTTAGTGTTCTGCCTGTGGGATGATATGGTGATCATATGAGACCCCCAGTTTCTAAGAAGTTTCCTTCAGATTAATGACAAACAGGAAAATTCTACAAGTAACACAGGGAGACTGAGATGTCTGAAAGTGCTAGCTTCACTAACCTCTTCTCTGAAAAATTTCTGTGTGAAATTCTTTTTCTGTTTGTGAGTTAGGGCTCCTGGATGCTATTTCTCCTTTTGTCCATGGACTATTCTCAGGTCCCTATTCCTTCATAAAATAATTTCCTCCTTGTAGGTGGAGAAACATGGACAACATGACAGTTGTGGAGATTTGCTTTAGAATATCTGTGCAGCTGTAGGAATGGTGCTGGTTGAGAAACACAAAGGACAAAAATTAGTAATGGGTGGGAAAAAAATGCCTTTGGGAATCTGGTTCTAGTGAAGGCAGCAGGTTGCAGGTTGCTTGCAGTACAGACTTCTTGATTTTTAGAAGAGAATCAAAGAACTGAGAAATCAAGTTGGAAAGGACCTTTGGAGGTCTTCTGGTCCAACTTCATACTCCAAGGCAGAGACGAATTAGATCAGGTTGCTCAGATGATCATGGGAAAGGTCTAAGTGTGTGTGTAACCTCCTTTTAGAGGGAGAATTAGAGCTAAAGTTTCCTTTCTGGCTGTTTCATTACTCCTCTGTATCTCTTATTTCCTTATGTGCCTACTGTGGACCACATAGTTCTTCAAAAATTGACCAAAAAGATCAGACTTGTCTTCAAGCTGTTAAAGCTCAGAAGTTTGTCGGATAGTTGTTATTGGAGCTAGAATCTGTACTAAAGACCTCCTGATCTATAACAAGTTGTTGGTCTTCGAATCCAGGCTGGAAATTCCCAGTAAATTGTCTCCTACTATGCCTTAGATTTAAATACGCAAAGGAGTCTAGAAGATATTGCTGGGTGCCAGAACACAGGATGCCTTCACACAAGTGAGAGGAGTCTCTGCTGATCCCCAGGCACAGGGTAACTGGCAGTAGGTGAGGAGTCTGTTAAGAGTGTGAGGACCTGAGACTGGCAGTATCACAGGTCCAGATAGTGCAGTATTCTTTCTGCAAATGGTGGAGGGAGAGGAAGGAACTGGACACTTCTAGAGAGATCCTTCTCTTGGTATTCTCTCTCTGACCCTATAATCAGAAGGGCAGAGACTTTCTGAATCAGAAGTTTCATCCAGTCTCTGAAGTTTGATTCCCACAGAGAATCTATCATCCATAAATTTGTGTCTTTGAACTCATTTTCACTTCAAGATGATTTGAAATGAGGTGTTTCACATTTTAAGTATTAGTGTGCAGAATCTGTTCTTGTATTTGTCACTAGCTGTGTGATAATTTTATCAGATGCTCTGTGGGTTCTACATTGAGACATAGTCCTTCTTTTATATTTTTCAGTCTTTTATAGATGTAGCTATCTCTTTCTAAACTGAAGAATCACAATGCTGTGACACAAAGTGTGTCTGTCACACTTTAGAAGCTGCTTCATGTCATAATGACTCCTGTCTCCCTATTTTTTTAACTTTCCTAGCAGCCCCATATTCTACTAGTTCACCAGCTTGGATGTAGCCCATAATGGGAAAATTCCACCTCGCAATAATGGAGAAGCTTTTGCCAGAGAAATCTTTGGCATAGTGAAATCTAGTTTTATTCATGGGAGTTTCCCATCTTACAGTGGAAGAATCATGAGAATGTGTAAAGCAGTCAGAGATGGAGAGATAAGAACAACTTTTCCTACGCTGTAAATGTGTTCTGAGTTCTCAGCTGCTAAGCTGGGTTGATCTTGTCAGTAAGATCAGCACTGCCTTTCATGTCACTAAATGTTTTGGTGCCATTAACTTCAAGACTAGGCAGGATGTCCATGTGCCATGTTGCTTGCAAGTCTGTCTTAGCAGAGAGAGAGGATTACCTTGAAGCATGATGCCTGAGTGGTGGCAAGGAGGAGCAAGACATACATGAAGAAAAGAGTATTTACTGTTGGGTTGATGTGGAGAGGAACAACAGAGTTGTAGAATATTTATGAGTCTGGGGAAGAGATCAATCAGAAGGAATCAGTGACAAATAATAAAGCTGGTGAACCAGCTCAAACTGGGATTCAAGGGTCCTTCTGAATGCCAGAGGAGAGAAAGTATGATGGATCTCTCTCAGAAACGCTCCTGATTAGGCGGAAGAAGAATCCTGCTGGCTGTCAGGAAGACTGTCTAGACTCCAGCTGGATAAGCAACTTGGGTTTCATCTGCACCTCTGAGTCCTTTCACTGAGTGAAAGAGCTACTGGAAGAGTCATAACCTGTTTCCAGCTAATCCTTCCTCATTCCTTCATTTCCATGTGCTGGCTCAGCCTATAAGATCTTCCTACTCCATTCTTTTGAATTCTGAGGCTAATAATAAATAGTTGCTGACAATGATCATGCAGCTATTCCCCTTCCAAGGAGCTCATTGTTATAGGACCTTGGGAATTCCAAAAAGCTTAAATAGGTCCAAAAAGGACAAAATCAGTGAAAAAAAACCCTTAAGAGTGAGAGACAAAAATATTATTTCTTATGTTTATAATTTTTTTTTTTTTTTTTTTTTACCCCTAAGAGTGTATTACTGTCTGGAATCAGACTGAATGGCTTGAGGAGAAACACTTGTTGTAACCCATTATAGATTTTATTATATGAATTCTATTTGTTATAATGAGCAGAGAACAGTGAATGAGACCTTAAAATACAAAGATGACCTCAGGAGAAAAGAAGGAGAGCTCTTTTTTAAATACCTGAAATTTAAGAACAGACAAACTAACTTTAACTTTAAAACAATAGTGCTTTACAACCTTAGGGCAATGCTGTAGCTGAAAATCTTAGGTAAATAGCTAAAAAAGAGTTGAATACTCCTCATTAGTAGCAGAGCAGTAATACCAGTACTGAAAAAAAAAAAAGTTCATCTAATTTTAACGCTTATAATATTTAGTGTCTTTTTTTTCTCTTTTTTTATTGGTAAATAAATATTTTATCAAGAGTTTCTTCAAATTCCTGGAATTTTCCAGGTTAATACTTTTCCTTGGAATAATCCATAGAAATTAAACAGTTAAAATATAATACCTGTTTTGAGAAGTAAATTACATTAAAATTGTGTGAAGAAAGGGGAAAAATGGGAGGAAATTATTTAATAATCAGTCTGAATGAAAATGGATTCTTATGAGGAAAAAATATTATGTAAGAATGTCACTATATATTTTTTCACTATATATGGAAATACTAAGTGGGCTTTTTTTTCTTTTTCCTTGGAAACCTCTTCAGGTACTTTCTTTCGTGTCTAACATTCTTTGACTAGTGTGTCTATCATTTTTTTGTTTGCTTGTTCCAATGCATCTGTTCAGCAGCCTCTAGGAGACACCAGCCAAATACCTAGCCTGTATTTTGCATGGTAGTTAATTAACTTGACAACAAATTCTAAAACACCAAAGAAACAGTCTAAAACTCAGGCATGTCAGGCTATTCTAAGAGTAAATTACAAGATTTTGTTTCCACAGGAAATTTGTTTGTAGGTACCGTATACTGTATGTGCTAGCGTTCTCAGGCATTACTGAGAATTATTAATTTCACGTCAGCTGTTTCAGCCTTGATTTTCACAGATACTTTGCCAGTTAACTGCTGCTCATAATCCTTCTCTTTGCAGAAGAAAATAAAGTAACTGCTGTCTAAGTTTCCCTCAGTGGACTGCAGACACGAAATTCTGAATATGTGTACTGGACTAACAGGAAAATTGCTTCCTTAGTGCTGTGAATAATTTTAACTTTTACTTTAATATTTCTTCTTTATTTATAACAATATTTTCAAACATTCTAAAAGTAAGCCTGAACATCTGACTTCATCTTTTCTTTTCTGAGTAACAACAGGGCCCTTAGAAGAGTAACTTTATATTGTAAGAAAAAGGATCAGTAGGAGCTCACAAGGACTCCATTATCAGGAGACTCTTGCAAACACTGTTTGTGTGAGATGGAAACCTGAACGCATTTTGCCACCTGAAAGTTGTGGGTTACTGTGCATACACTTGGATTGTATTTATTACTTTCTTAAAAATATCTGGGTTTAAGATTTTGAATGGGAATGACCAAAAAAGAGAGTGTTTTTGCATAAAATAAATTTTTACTGAGCATGAACACTGAAAAGTAACTTGGTATACCTAACCATTGGCTTGCCAGTGCATTTGTTAAAAATAGTCATAAAGGAATGTATTGCACATCTGAATCACAATGCATAGGGAATTCAGATTAGGTTTCCAAGCTCCAGTGCTACCCCTAGCTACCATTTTCCCAGTGAAATTTCGCTGGCATGGTGTTGAGCACCAGTATGCCATCATCCACACAGTTTAATTTTCAGCATGCCTTGGCATGGGTTTGATCACACCAGCTGATACTTTCCCGAATAGTCCTTAGGCACAATTCTGGGGGCAGAGTATGCCAAGGAGGGTTCCTAGTAAGCATCTGGGATGCGGCCATCCCATTTGAGGGAGGGAGCGAGGTGGTGTGTAGAGCTTCATGGATGGTATCTGCACCGCGCTGCCTGGTCCTGGGGCCTGAGGAGGCAGCTGCAGGCTCCAGACCTGGGCTCCCTCCTCCTGGTCCGTGCCAATGTCTGCTCCTTCAAAGACTCACCCACTGCTTTCTTTCAAAAGGCTGCCTGAGATGGCAACTATCATTTGTATAATATCTCATTGTTTTGCTCATTGGTACGCACCCAGAATATGGGAGATTTGGGTTCAATAACCTCATCAGGCCAGCCTGGGGGTATCCAAAACCAATAACTCTTTAATATAAAAATACAGAAGCTGTTCTTGAAGTGAGGAGTGGAATCTAGGTCTGCCCACTCCCAGATGAGTGCCGTAGGCACTAGGCCACAAAATCATGTTCTCTCTTGCATTCCCTCTTACATCTTCCATGGATATATTGCATTCTTTCCTCTGCAGATCTAGGGTTTCAACAGCAGCAACCCCCTCCTTTCCCAGCTGTGGGGCTTGTGGTTAATGGAGTCTCCTGGGAGAGAGGAGCTGTATCTCTCAGTCTTTTCAGGTGGAGGATATTGACTGTGTTTCAAATGCTCCAGCCTCTAGGGAATTCATAAAAAGGGAGGTGATGATACAGCCATTACCCTTCTTTTAGAAGAGGGTATGTGCCATCACACTTGGTGTGGGATGCAGCAAAGCCTCTGCAAGCTCACCTGATGGCAGAGAGCAGCTCCTGCTTTCTGGGTCCCTCTCAGGCTGTGGTCTTGCACGCATACTTTCTTCTCAGATGGGGCAATTTCTGGGCACTGCGCCCAGGGAACTTTCCAGTCAGACAGAGAGACAGCTGGGTAACTCTGTGTGGAAGGTGGATGTGAATTTCTGAGGCTGAGGTTTGGATTTGTGCCACACCTGCCCAGGTTCTGCCAGGAGACTTATGACCTTTTGAAGGATATAGCCCCTCCTCTTTAGGAGACTGAGAAATGTCTTCACCTCCTGGCAAGTTGTTCCTGTTGCAGTTACCCACATTTTAATAAATTTCCTTCTTTCTTCTTTTGATTTTTTTTTTTTTTTGTCTTTAGGTTGGGTTCCAGCAAAGGCTTTCTCTGTTTAACCAAAGAGCCTTCTAATATCAGATATCTTCTCCTTGTACAGATGCTTGCAGACAAGGATTAATCCTGTTCTTAAGTCTGTTCTGTTAAAACAGATTCTGATCTTTAAGTATCTCACTGTAAGACATATTTCAAGGCCTGTGAATCCATCCCACAATGATTTCGACAGTCAGTTGAGATTAAGTGGTTTAGATTGTGATTTATTCTAAGATTTCTAGATCTTTTTTATATAGTCAGAGGTTGGGGATATCATAGTAATAAATGTCAGCCAAACTTGTGTTTTATATTTATTCCACTAAACAAAGCCTTTGGCATTTCAGTTCAAAATTAACAGAATTCTGCTATCAGATGGCTTTTCAAGGCTCTACATGAAATTAGTAAGTAATGATTCAGTAGTTGGAAGTGGTTCCTATAGAGCAAATGTTTTTTCTCACAGAAAATATCATTTAATTGGCCACAGTTAGCTAAGTGCACTGGCATTGAATGGGAACTGAAAGTGAATTGACCTCTTACCCAACCAATTTTCCCTCTGGAGAGTGACTTAAAGACAATGTTGATGAGGTGCAGAAAGATTACACTTGTGTTATTTGTGACAGCAAGATCTTTCAGTGCAGCTTGTCACAATACATTACAGTAGAAACCTATGTATTATCAATAAAACCTAAAATTTTGAGACTTCCTTGTGTGTGCTGAAGTATGTAGTTTAATACCTAACATACATTTTAAAATGCACACTATGTATGTATAATAACACCTGAATGTATATTTAAATAGATCTTCCCATTTGAAAAGAGACTTTTCAAATGCTGCAGTACAATGACTTTCAGGTAATACACCTGAAAATTATAAATATTTTGCATTGATTTGTTTTTATTTAAGAACCGTGCATGAACAGAAAAACATATTTTTATCCTGAATTTCTGTATGCTTTTTTATGGTGACAGCACTCACCAGCTTGGTAATGATGATTTTGAGCATGTTTATTGGAGGACCCAGCTTCGTTCTTGTAGGAGATATGAGTATGAATCTGCTTTCTGCTTTGGAAAACCACTCTGACCATAGAATCTAGATATTGGAACACTTGTTTCCTATTGGTATAGATTTCTATTTAAAGTACTGCGAACAAAATATCCCAGTCTTCAGTAACAATGGTTCAGGACACCCCTTCATTGTATTTTAAGGCAGAATGCTTTGAATTTGCAACAAAATAAAGTACAAAATGTGTACTCCTGCTATGCAGTACTCTTGTGCCATCTTAGTTCCTTCCCTCTCACAGGAATTCTAAGATGTGAAGGCTATGTGATGAACCACATAAAACTACACACAAATGGCACATAGCTGAAGAGACTGTCTGACCATGAAAACATTTAATCTGGAAGATTACTTGGAAAAAGCACACAAATAATAACTCCTAAGTATCCAGAGCATTTTTTCTGGGTGAAATATATTTCTGAGTTACAAAGAAATTTCTTCTTGTGTTATTTTTGTGTTTCATGTCCTTTATATGAGGTCAGAGTTCTGCGTTTCTTCCTGTCTGACATCTGTATACCAGATCAAGTATACAGTTACCAAGTAGACAGATTCAAAATAAAATACTGCTTTTAAATTATATTTTAATTCAGCTCCAGTGGAATTGAACTAAAAGAGTCTGTTTGTGTATTCTTTTAAAGGAAAATTGAAAAAAATGTTGGCATACTTGAATACTTCTTGAGTGTCCCATCAAAAAGTGTTTTATTGCAAACCTTCCAATTACCTCCAAAAAACCAATAGTATCAAGAGTGGTGTCATAACTAAATTGCTGTGTAACTGTAGACGTCTAGGGTGTCTTCAACCTTCTTGGTCAGGCATCTTAGTCAGCTTAACCAATCCACTTTCTTTTCTTCATTATATGTCTAACATATCTTGGAAATGAGTTTACAATTTTTTGTGAAAATCAGTAAAGAAAAGTTCAAGACCCAGTTATAAGAAACGATTTCATCGTATTAAAGTGGATAAAACTATTGTATTTTTTTTCTCTGTTGGTTTTCTCTGCTTAACTATTTTGTATCCTGCAGTCAAGAAAACTACTGGAGTAGCAATATAATTTGCTTGCAATGTCAGACATAGGATAAAATTCCTTTAATAAAGCAATCTGGTTTTCAGTTCTTACTGTACATTTTTGAGAATCCTACCATGGAAATAACTGGTTGCCATGTTGCATCTTTCTCAGGAAATTCAGCTTTATTAAATGTATCACACTCAGGATGAGCTTTTAAGGAAGCCTCAATCCAACCTTGAATCTTCATCTGTAGTCTTAGATAAGTCACAGAACTCATTTGTGACACAATCTATGTAAGCAGTACATGCAGGCTTGGTAGATAGATGCGTGACTTCTTAGGTGGATGCATAAACCTGTTTGTCTTGACAGGTCTAAATTCATGTGTATACTCACTAAAGAGAACTGTTTAAAAGGTTATTTTAAGAGCATATGCCTAAAAATGATAGCATATTTGTTTTAGACTACCATGGTGCTAAAACATGATTATTTTTCTACAGTTGAAATTAATAAATGTATAGCAATAGCAGAAACATTTATTTCAACTGTAAAAATTGACTTTATTGTTGGTCAGGGGCTGTCAATCAAATTAACTTATTATGCACTTGAAACTCATTAGCAATAGAATACTGTAGTTGTATATTTCAAATGACTGATGACTGAAGTGGTGTGAAATTGCTGCTGGATTCGTCAATTACTGTGTGAAATATTCACTATAAAAATAGACTTTTCACTCAAAAATCATGGCTTTAAAATAATCTATAATAGGCCAAGGTTACCTCTTTGATAATGGCATGTCCCCTTTTCGCCCTTTCTCTTTCTTCTGCTCCCCCTCCTCTGAAGTCCCAATGGGACTTCTTTGTGTGGTGAAAAGAAGGAGTAAATTGATTTGCTGTGGACATTGTGGGACAGCAAAAATCAGCTGCTTTTATATTTGGGCTGCTTGGAGGTCTGACTGGACCAGTGGATCAATCCTGATGCACATTTAACTGATAGATGATCTCATGAAGTCAAAACTATGAATACTACTAAGATAGAAGGTGCAGCTGCAGAAGAGCCTTTACCTTTGTTCTGCAACAGTCTTCTGGTCCTTCCTAGTCAGGCTGAGTGGAGCAGGATTTGAACTTTTTACTGAGCTAATGGTTAATACAAATTCCAACATTTGTCATATTGCCCACTTCACAATTAATTAAATTCCCTTGGAGACAAATTAGAGAAACATTGTACATCTTGGCCACAGACAGTTTTGTGTGTCCAAAACAGTAACTGTCCCTGTAATTTGTCTATGATATAATGAAATTAAGTGATTTAAATAAATTAACAATGGACCAGAATCAGATTTCAGTAATTACTAACCACTGCAGGACTGAAATATCAGAAAATAACCTATGTGGCTGCTAGCCCAAGAAAGCTCGATGGGACTTTTTCTATGTTTCTCTAGCAGGGAAGAGCTCTGGCAGTTAAGAAGGTGTATTCCCTCTGATGGGTATAACACTCCAGGAATAGGGGACATCATGGTTATCTTCTGAGGAAATTAAAGTCACAGGTGATAACACATAAAGGATGTAAAGGCATATTCTTGGGAAATTTTCTCAATAGGTTCCTATCCTTACCTATAGCCAGTTACTTCTTTCCTTACATAAAGGTTCATGATTTGGGAAACAATTTTAGAAGTCATTGCTCAAAGAAATCTGTTTCCAGACAGTAGCTAAAAGAAGAATGGCCTCACTTCTTCAAAATAATCTTCCAGCTTGAAGAAGAGAACAAATAAATCCTTCACTAGGAGGGTGGTGAGGCACTGGAACAGGTTGTCCAGAGATGTTGTGGATGCCCCATCCCTGGAAGTGTTCAAGGCCAGGTTGGATGGGGCTTTGAACAACCTGGTCTAGTGGAAAGTGTCCATGTCCATGGCAGAGAGTTGGAACCAGATGATCTTTCAAGTCCCTTTCAACCCAAACGATTCTGTGATTCTATGATTCTAAGCTGAGTGTACCAGAAATGATTCAACAGGTTGAATCCTCCTCCCTTACACACACATTTGGTTTTCAAACAACTCTGCTTTTTGCATACAGTGTTATGATCCTATACTATAAAATACAATAAACTATAGTACAAAATACTATTGTGTAAAATACAATATTTTGCTCTCAAATATTTTAGGGTGAGAACTAGAAATTTTCAGGCAGTGATTTTGTTCTCTTATTCTAACTATGAATCATTTTGCCACAATATTGATCCTAAGGAAGCCAAAAGTATTAACAGATTCAAAAAGAAAGAATCATTTATTCCAGATAAACACACTGATGGCGTTGTAAACACACAGAGCGTACACAGGTCTAACTCAGTCAATCCAGTGGTTTCCAGGGAGTGAGTGGTACCTTAGATGCAGGATCATCTTAGATTTGCTTTGTTTCTTTTCCTGAACATCCCCAACTGATTGTCAGAAAGAAGATGATGCCAGGGTGGCCACTCTATCACACACAACATGGCAGTCCTTCTGACACCAGACTCATAGTTATGGTCTTGTTAATAGTTACAAAGACAAAACACTTCACTACTGTAACCATTATAGTGATGTCAGCTTTAGTATGAGGTAGTTGTTACTTGTTGTGCAGGGTCATTCTAATATGAGTTTCTGTTTAGATTAGTTATCTAAGAATATTCCGTCTTATTAAAATACACAAAAACTAAAATAGGGAGTTTTTTCTAGAATTCTTTCCAAGTAGTTCTCAAATCAGCATCATATTTAACGTAGTGCTAAGGCATTTACTAGCCAAAGAACATACTGAAATGGAGAAGTGGATGTTGTCATTATCTACTAAAATGTACTAATATTTCCTCCATTTCAGTAGAGGCTATTTTAGCTAATATGTTTTAATATCAAAAATTCAACAGTGAATTCTCTGAGTTTCATACACAGTTCATTTTTAACTCAGCTTTGCGGAAAGGGACAGGAAGGTTCGGAAAGCTTTGCAGCATTACTTGGCTGAGTTTTAGTTGGGTACTGATGTCATGCCAATTAAGTGACACACATGATGAAACCAAGCAAAATGTTGTCATGCACAACTCCATTTACCTCAACTATAGCAACACTGCAGTGGAAAGAGAAATTGTAATGTTTCACAAGGCTCCCTATTAACTCTGAAGTACAGCTACATTTTAGATATATTACACCTGTATAAACCAGTGATATGCCCAAAGACTTAGCTGGTTGAAACTGTAAGCACTCAGGCTAATTTATTTTGGGATTATGGGCTTGACTTAAGCACACATGTACAAACACATGCACTTCTGTTTCAGTGAATCACAACGATATCCTCTTCACCCACTGTAAACCAAACTGCTCAGGGTCTTAAGGTGAGAAACAGAAAGAATTGAGCAAGTGGAAGTCAGACCTGGCCCCAGGCAGGACAAGGGTGTGGGGGTGCTGGGTACTGTTGGCCGGTTCCCTTCTTTTGCTTTGCCCTTGGTGATGGCACACCAGCAGAATCACCTCTGCACGAGCTGCCCTTGGTCTTGGGCAGGGCAATTCGGCACACGGGAGAATTGTTCCTTCAGAAGGCAAGGGGTACACAGCAGCCATGCCAGGACTCTTGCCCAGTGTCAGCAACTGTCCTGATAAATCTGTGTTGCATTTGGAGTGGAGTCAGTGGTCATGACCCTCCATCCCTGCTGTGTCTGGTAGCTTAGCATTTTTCCAGATATGCCCAAACAGGCTGCTCATGGGCTGCCTGCAGGCAGGCCTTAGGCAACCTGAGAGGCAATAGTGTGGATGGGAGAGTACATGCTAGTCAGCTGCCTGCGTGCACTCCTGAGGCTGCTTTTTAGCAGCAGTGTAGAAATAGCTAATGCAGGCAATTATAACAGGAGTGAATCTTAACCTTCCTGGAACAAAAAAAAAAGACTTGAACGAAATCTCAGATCTGAAGACTGACCTCTCGTTTCAGACTCTGGTAGGATCTCTTCCTACCTGCAAAGGATAATCACGACTAGCCAGAGAGAAAAGGTTTGACTGTGATGTTTAATGTTCTACAGGGCCTGGTAACTTCAAAAACAAGAAGAAAGAAAGAAAAAAAAAAAGAAGTAATTTTCTTCTTTGAAAATAAAATATCTAGTGCAGACCAGACAAACATGAACTAACTTTTTGTGCTGAAGTATTCTGATGAAGTCACAACATGCCAATGAAAAAACAAACAAACAAACAAAATGAAACCAACCCCCCCAATATATATATATCTGTATAGATGTATATTTACCCATGTTTAAACTTTAGTGTGATTTTCGGTGTAGTTCTGTTTAACTTCCTCTGAATGCTTTAAAGCAGTAAATCAAATGTATTTCACCTCACTGAGTTATTAACAAGTAAGGACATTAAAAAATGCAGATCTAGGAAAAACGCAGACATTATTTGTTACCTCCACAAGAACTACAAGAGCCTACAAACAAGTACAAATGGCAGCTTTTTGAATATGAAACCTAATAAGTAATAATCAGTATCTTATAGCATGATAGCCAAAGGCAGTGACATTTGAACAGCATGTCTTCTCTAAGCTTAGATAGCTTGGTGGTGCATATCTGCAAGTGCTTAGCCATGTTAACATAAACCCTCATTAGACAGGATTAGGCAAGAAACAGTGACAAACAGGGTGGACATTAACCCTCTGAGGAACCAATTCAGGCACTACACACTAATTATCCTTTTAAATTACTTTAAGATTCAGGGAATGAATATCAGTGCATGTGCATATGACTACATGGGGAATTGTGTTTTACATGCTACAACCTGTTTGTATTTTGCAACAGTTTTAAAATTATTTCTCCTTCATAATCAGTTGTTAAGACTTAAAAGTGTTTATTCTTCAGAATTCCTGGGCAATGATCAAGTCGATGATATTTAGATGTTTTCCCTCGTTCAGGAGAAAGAGTCCAGGAGCTAATCATGCAGCAGTATCTCCCATAAGTGGCTATTAGCAATTGCTTTTGGAAATGCAGTTTAGGAACAGTAAGAGGCCCAAGTTCAAATCATGTGAATTGGAGTAGCTTTCACTGTAGGCTCTGTTAGCAGAAATCCTGAGTAAGGATGACCTAAAGAAAAGACAGAAGCAAGTACTTACTCAAGGAATTGTATTTTGACTTTTATTTGTTGAATCCTTACTTGCTTTCCTGGTCCCCTGCGATAGCTTAATTTGCCTTTAATCTTTTCCTGCAAAGTAGGGTGGGTTCCTAAATTCCTTCTCCTACATTTCCCAAACTATATTGCCATCATGGAGGTGATCTGTTGGAATAAGCCATAATCATATTCTGAGTCTACGGTGTTGATTAGCTGATATTCCTCTTGAAACCAAATAAATAGAAGGATTCTAGTTAAATTGATGTTAAATGTCTCATACAAAATGTCATAAAAGAATAGGACTAAAATATATATTTTTATATATAAACACATTAAATAAAAAGACAAGTGATAAAAATAGTATATTCTTCCTCTACTTACCTGACAAAACCTAGTTTTTGCATTTATTGGCTTTTTATCTTTCCCTTTTACCATCAGATAATTTCCTTAAAAATAATCTGATCGCATCATGTTATTTTGATTGAATGTCATATCATCACTAGTGTTAATAAAACATAGATTTTAAATGTAAACTTTCACAGAAAAAAAAGTAAATAGGGGATTTACTTTTAAACATTTTACTTTGGAACACTTTTTTCAGATGTGGAATAATACATTTTATTGGGATCTTATCTGACCTCTTTGAAATGTACAAAATAGTGCACTAGAAAATCTCTTACATCTAAGAAATCAGTGGATAACGTTACTAAAATATGACATTACTTTTTTTATTGTATACCATTGGAAACACTTCAGAGTGCTTACAGGTACATAAAGGAAGATTCTGTCTTAATTTTCTGTTACTGATTTTCATGAGTCAGATTTTCAGAGGAAGCTTATTTTTGTTAATAAATACAAGTAAAAACATTTTTACGTGCTATTTTGAATAATTTTATAAATGTTATCTTATTGTGGATCTAAATTTTCTGACAGAAAAAGAACTACTCAGAATTGCACTCAAAAAGCCTGTGCATTCATTTCTGACTACACTAACATAGAATGAAATCCTGATCTGCTCACTTCTGACAGCAATGTTATTTCAGATCTATCTTTTACAAAAGTCATGCCGTAAACTGAAAGAAAAAGAATTGAGAAGGTTACTTCTTTCAAACCTGTGATTTCAGTCAGCATGTAAATTATAAAAATCTGTCCTTCCTACTCTTTCTATATCAAGTAATGAATTTGTTTGACTTCATGGATCATCTGTGCAGAAATAAGATAGCAGCAACATGCACAGGCAACCCAGAGATAGAAACTGAGAAACTCTTTTACTTCAGCCCAGTAGCTAGGAGGTAAGAAGGCATTTATTAGTACTGATTGTAGTAGGCATGGCCCTTAGTGTAGCATCTGTAGGAAAATTATGCATGAGACCTTATCTATGGGAGAGAGGAGAATCAGGATTAAAACATGGATGGAAAGGTGGTTGGAAATGAAAGGATAGAAGAAAAATGCAAGAATGCCCTTTGGTAGAATCCATTATCCTAAGCCCCAGTCTTGGGAACATGAGAACACCCTTGGCATAAACATTTGTGTTGAGGTCAAGTGGGATTAGAAGAATATACATTTGGATGCCTGAGGCTATGTCACAAAAAGAAAATATTAATTAAAAAAACAAGCTAGAGGTTTTACTTGCCCTCAAACTAATTTTTCTTTTAATACATTCTTTTGCTTTTTACAGTCAGTGGACTTGATTTTGATCTCACTTGTACTGCTTTTAATCAGAATAAGTCAGTATAAGCCAAGTCAACCTAAACAAGGGGACAGTCTTATTTGTAGTGTATTGCTCCAGTGCAGCTGGTTAAAACAAGGCTGCACTTGCGTTTAGTGAAAGTCAGGATGTAACAGCACTAATGTGAAAAAACGGGCTGCTGACAGGGGTAGGTTTCATAAAGTGGCTTGGTTGGGAATCAGGGCTGAAGCCGCTGATTCCCTGTGAGTGCTTTTCACATCGATGTCGCCTCAAAGGCTTACACTGGGCTTCAGGCTGTGTTGATCATAGCAGGTGGGCAGGTGCTGAACCTTAAGAACTGGCTTTCTGGAGGACTTCTTTGCACTTTAGAGCTAAGTATATACAAACATTTTGGTGAATCAAGCTTGCAATGTCCAGTTAGAAACTCTGCTGAAGACAACGACAACCTTTTAGTTCATTGCAGTCTGTCTAAATTAGGAAAAGATGTTGTTTATCTGACCTGACCTTTTCCTAATCTACATACAGTAACAGTTATACATTTTCTTTAGGTTTACTTGGTCAAGATCAGTTACCCAGCTGGCTTCTGCTCTGTTACCACAGGACTCACTGTTATTTTCAGTTTCTCAGCGTTCAGTTCTGAGATATGGTCCTGTGTGTCTGCGCTGGCTGCTAAGGAAGGGCTTTAAAGCATCACAACAGGTAAAACATCAGATCCTCAGGACCTGTAGGCTCTGGAGTGAACAGAAACAAATTAAGACGCTGTGGGAGTCAAACTGGGATAGGCCAAGAAACCAATATGTTGCTTTCCTGAAGATGGACGAAAAAAGATGAGAACAAGAATGTCTTGATCACAGACTTGCATGTATGCGTTCGAGGGGTGGGTTTTGTTATGCGAACTCACATTCTTCAGGAACTAGGTTGAGACCTTTAACTATGTTTAGACTGTGACCTGAACCATGTTTGTAACAAGATCTTGCAGCCCTGGAGAGTGACTGCATTAAATTGTTGTCATTTGACTCTTGCTGAATTACTCTTTCACCCTGCCATTATATGAAATGTCTTGAAGCGTACTCGTGATGCTCTAATCCCTTTATGTATTAAATGTGCTTGTTTGTTTATTAAAACTGGAAAAAGTATTTTCCTATACAAACTTAAAAATGATAAGGACTGTTTTGTTTTTGTACTACTAAACATAATTTTGGCTCACATCCTGCAAAAATGTGCTTCTATTTGTACCCCATTAAAACAACAGGGTCCAATCTTTCCACCCATTTATGTTAGTATAAAAACTCTTTGCCTTGTATTTCAGATTGATTATTGAAAATAATAGAAAATCGTATTTTTTTGACATTTTATGGATTGTGCCTACTTTAATGGTGAAGTATAACAATGTATCATTAGCTGATGATGGGGCTGCCTCAGGAGGGACAAAGAAAGAAAAGATTTGAGTGCATTCTTATACTGCTTCCATTCCTCAGGTTTGAATTAAATTCAGCTTGAGTATCATTAGTTGAAAAAAGCTCATATTTTTATGGTAGAGAAAGTAAGTATACTGCATTAAATAGATTAGTCGAACACTATTTATAAAACCAATTGCTTAATAAACACTTTATTTTCCTAACAGAACTGATATTCAACTTGGCAATTTGTATAAACAATGTGTATGTTCTTAAGGTATATGTTTAGCTACAATAGTAAACATAAGCAACCTTTTGCCTATCATATAATGCCCCTAAAGGCATTATGGGTTAACAGTGATTTAATCCCCTTATGCATGCATAATATGACAAGCTTTGCATAAATGATAATAAATAATTGGTATGTATAAATAATTCATCATTTATTTTTGCAGTAGAAATAGAATTCTTGGACATATTTTAAACAAAGGGAATAGCAAACATGATCTCAATCAGAAAAGGGGTTAAATCACATTACAAAAAACAATGTTTCAAATAATCAAGACTATACATGCAACATATATTTTTATTTCTTTCATGTTAGCATATTATATTGCCAACTTGTTCTGTATATTGCCAACTTGTTCTCAAGTACAGAACAATAAGTATTTAACAGTATCATAAAATAGTAGAAGAAATAAATGCTATATTCGACATTTAATCCAAAACAAAAGAGAAGGATACATCAGAAAAAATAAATGCATCTACTCTCTTCTGTAGAAAACGGGATATTATTGGTGGATTTCAAGTTTTTTCTGGAATCAGTTCCGGTGTTTTGGGGAGATTCCTCTAACCCCTCCAGTGCAGCTGACAGCTGATAATATTTTAAAATATTAATTTTTTTTTAGTAATCTCTTATTTAACAATGGTTCTGTGGTTGCACAATAAATTACTAATTGGATGAATATTTTTGCATGAAGTAATACCCTAAAAAAGGAAATTAAATAATACAGTGTTACTCTAAATAGGCAATAGTTTTAATAGTTAAGAATCGTTGAAATTTCAGGATTCAATGTGTATAGCAGTGAATTAACTTTAAGGATGTAGTGCCATCCTTATTCAGCAAGGCAGTCAAATACACACTTAAGTTTAAGCACATGCATCAATCTCATTGACTTTACATTATTCTCTCCAGAGTATATTTCTTTTCATTAGGAAGACACTGATTCTTAACTACCATCAAACTGCCTACTCAACTTGCTTCAATAAGTCCCTCTGAAGCTTCTCAAAGTCTTCTCTAATTTTGACCAATATAAAGAGCACTGGCATTTGCAAATGTTGGCATGTAATTTCTTAACCCTTTCTACTGACAATTGTGTTTATAGATATATAGATCAAGTAGGAGTGATCACAGTTTCCAAGGAGATTAAAAATGCTGTGACAAAGGAAAACCCCACAATTATTCTATATTGTTTTTCCAGTAATATTAAATATTGCTCGACGTATTAAGGAACTGTGACATAACTAGCTATTAATGTATTACTCTGTAAAAAAACCTTTATACATAGATTCTGACTTTTAACTCTTTTCCAGCCAAAAGCAGAACCTGAGATTTCACCTCATGACTGCTTAAAAATAACATATAAACAATGTTAGCTATTTTGAAAGTATAAGTTAATATGTTTCTATTATTTGCTTGTAAAGCAGAGAATTTTGATGTGCACAAATTTGCCTTTGCTCCCATCATGTCATGGCCACTCAGTTGCTTCATCATACATTATTCATTACCTTTCATTAGTTTCAACCAATTTCCTGATATTAATTCATAAATCCCAGAATTTGCCCTATTTTCCATTTAAAATTAGATAAGAAATCTTGATACTCTCTGACATAGTGGCAAATTTAAACAAAATATTGGGGTTTTTTGTTTGTTTTTATTTTGCTAGCAACTCACCTAGAATTTAAATGTTTTGGTTTATTATTTTGCTTGAACCTCTTTCCTGACACCTCAGCATCTGACTATGCCCTAAAAGGCACAAGACTTATGAAGCTTAAATCCAACATGTTGAGTCTCAGTATTCCTTCTCAGCTGCCATTTGACCCTAGAGTCATCCAAAATCCATAAGTTTGGGGTTTTTTATGAGTTCAGCTGCCTTCACATTGAGTTCCTTTTCCTTGGGCCCTGCAAGGACTGCTTCTTCTCTGGGGAATCCCAAGCAATTTAGGCGCTCAGGTAATACTGGAGAGCTTTCAGGTTCATATTTCCCCCCCTTGCCTCACCAGCACCACCCAGAGTAGTTGGTAGACATTTTCTTGGAACGTGTAATGATTTGGCCCACTGCAAAGAGACACAAATGCGGCAAATACCAATCAGTGCCTGTTACCCAACAGCTCAGTGATCAGAGCATCTGCACAGGATGTAGGACACCTGCATTTCATTTCTTCTTTCTCTTGTGGATCCTCTATGCCAAAGCCTATGATTTATGTGAGGAAGCCATGGGTCTGATTCTTTGTGCTGCAGCTATTCCATGTGGTGTGGGACAACAGATTATTTAGGGGACTAGAAAGAGTGAAATGTCAATTCTGAGGCAAAATAAATTTATACTTGGCTTCCAGTCTCTGATGCAGTGCACGTTCCACCGTTTATACAAAATAGTCGTTGGATCAGGGTGTGTGAGCTCCCCATGTCGTCATGCTTTACAGCCTGTCTGTGCCTGTGCATTTACCTGAGCATTGACAAATGCAAGCTCATATGCCTTCGGGCGTAGGAAAGAACTGGGACCCATACCTCCTGTTCTGTGGAAGAAGCGCTAATGAGAAGTCTCTTTTTTTTCCTGAGATTTTGCAGAAATCAGCTCTGTAAGATAGGGCAGCACCTGGCCAAATCGGGGCCAGTGCTAGTGTAAGAAACGTTCCAGGAATTGTCAGTCAGCGACTGTAGAAGGTAGGACGAAAGTAATGCAGACTTAGATGGATGCAGCATCACAACATTTTGAATCTAAAAAAATTATGCCTCCTCCTCCCTCCATCTTGCAGGCCTTTGCTTCCGGTCAGCTGCAGGTTCAGTACCGTAACACGGTAGAAAACACATTTTTTAAATTTTCTGAGAGTGTTAGGTTTCTGCCAAGTAATGAGATAAATGGATTCATTGCAGCACAAACATAGTGCAAAGGATGGGGCAGGAGTGAGTGTACAGGAGAACAGAGGAGGAAAAATGGTGACAGAGAGTTGTTAGATCCACCCAGTGAATACTCCTTAGCTGCACCCTGGGGTTAAGGCACTGCCTTCTCTTGGCTGTCTCCTGTTGACAGTAGAAGGAGCTTCTTGCCATCAGGCTGACTGCTGGGACACCCACGGCAGGCGTTTCCACTGAGCTGTCTCTTCTGGTGAGCAGCAAGGTAGCTGGGTCAGGAAGTTTACAACACCTATGGTATTACAAAGTTCAGACCGTTGTTGGATCTGCCCTGTAACATGAGAAACTGTTTTAATAAGGCAGTATGATGACTTCCCATATAAGGAAATTATTTGTTTTTCCTGTGACCTCTGTAATGCTCTGAATTTTTGTCTTTGTTCCATGGAAGTCCAATTATTAGGTATCTTGAAAAAGAGAGTGCTGTTCCATTAAAAAAAAAGGTGAAGTTTAAGCATATCAGAAACATTCCTTGGAAGGTTTTTCCTTCTGATATACCTCAACTTTGCCACAGCAATGTCTTGCTTTTAAAAAAAGAAAATATATTTTAACTTGCAATATGTGTAATATTATTTAATGCAGAATTAATAAGTTATCTACCTCGGCCTCATTCTTTAATTGCTTCTATATGGTATGGCTTTCAATATAATTTATAGTAGTTGGTCATGTCTTTGCTTCCCCTTGAATATCTGTGCTCTAATAGGAAGAAAATGACAAAGAAACATTTTAAATAAGGCCATTAAAATTATATGAAAAGGGAAAAATCTGAGTAAACATATAATTTAAGTTGAATGTTCTCTTAAATTGATAATTTCTTACATGTTTTTCCTTTGAGGCACGCTGAACAACGAATACTAAAGCCTTGCAACAGTAAGTAAGAGAACACATGTAGGTTAGCATTTGGCCTCCACATTGGCTTTTCCCTTCAAGTTTTATTTCTCTCTTAGCCATTTAAAAGAACCAGTGCAATCATGGGTGCCACTTACAACTTACACAGTGGAAATTAGAGCCTTTTGAAGGAAAGATATTTGGCTGATAAAGACCTATCCCCTTAAACTTTGTTGCGACATAATATTTCTTTTGGCAAGGGGTCACTGGTGCTCAGCGTACATCATCACTAACTTATTAGATCTTGAGGCAATTAGCTGAAAACAAACAGAAGAGACAAGCCTTGTATTGAGCTATAGAAACCAGAAGAAAATAGCCCATGGCACTCCATTATTCCAGAGCTTCATCAAAGGCTAGGCACTGGCTGCGGTTTAAAGAAAGGAGAACATTGTTTTCATGTAACATCTATACAGTATAGAGACTTTACCGTGTTATTTTTCTACTGATTCAAGTTACATCCAAACTTGTCTTGTTATAATAGGGCAGTGGAAAGAACTTTTCAGTTTCTAACTAAAACAATATACGCAATGTGTTGCTTGATTAGCTAAGGATTAAAAAACCAATTAGATCCTCCCCTTTCATGGGAAACCACATGAGGAATTTTGAGAAATTTTACTGAAAACCACTGCTTAAAGTAATTGTCTATGATAATGTGTCAAATTAAGAACTGATATCTAAGGAATCCGTGGAATCATCTAAGCAAACAGACATTTACCATTTCCAATGTAAATGTGTATTTCTGAATACGAGATTTCAAATTTAACTGAGAAATGTATTTTAATAATTTTGATAAGAAACAACATTTTTCCCCTGCAGAAAAAATTGTTAGAGGTACTCGTCTGTGTTTGCCCCTAGTTTCTTTTCTGGTTATTAAATACACATTCTTCTGTGTACACTGACTGAACCATAGTAGAATATTGCATATGACTAGTTTGCTTTTTAAACAGAGTAAATCTCTAAATTAATTAGTATTTTAAGAAACTAGCTGGTTTAATTTATAATTTTAGAATACTTTATGAAAAATTCAGGGAAATCTTTTCTCTTGAGCACTGAAGATATTTTTTATAAGTAGAATGCCAACACTGTCTTCCTTGCACCTTGTTTTTCCCTCTCTTCCTCACCTAAAATAAAATCAAGCCAATCCACTCCACGTACATAAACTGAGATCCTTAAAGATATAAAGGCCTTCTTTGTATCGGTAGTGGATTCTGAACCTAGAGCAAACAAAATCTAATGTTGAAGGCTTGCGAAATGATGGTCTAGGGTGGAGGATGAAGACCAATATTATCGTTCTACCTGCTTCCTCACTTTCCTATAGCTTAATGATAAAATGATTTGTAGACTACCTTGCTCCCATTACAGGAGATACCTCAAACACATTCTGCACTCTCTTGGCTTCTGAATCAGACCTGCAAGGCAATTAACAGCTACAACTCTTAATTTTACTGACGAGCTACTGAGAACTTAAAATTTTGTTGGCAGACCTGTGGAGGCCATCACAGTGGTATTTCACACAGCCTCATCTGATATTTCAGTTCTGTGACAAGACTGAGGCTGTAAATACTTTTCTATGTTATGTATAAAAATTTTTGTAGAAAGCCAGTCCCTTTCTTATAAAGGAATGTAGAGAGAGGTCTAACCGAAAAAATAAAAAGGCATGTTGCTGGATATGCAGTATGACTTTAATCCTTCTTTGGTATTAATGTTTGTAGAAATTGCAGTGCTTAAAATAAAGATAAGTAGAAACAGTTGTGAAAATTATTAGCCTATGTTTATTTTCAAAACCAAATTTCTTATTTGCAATCTTCCCTGAACAACACAAACATTAACTTAGCTTTTTCCATAGTAATGTCACCTTTCCTATTGCTTATTTACTATTTCAGGTCTATATCTTTTCATCTTTTTGAAGTCACTGGAGTGATTTACAATAGTCTTATCAATTTCATGTGAATGGTCTATGGAATGCTAGGATTTGGTCAAATTCCTTCCCACAAGAGGTTTCAATTTGTTCATCATCCCCTCCTGGTATCTGGTTTCGAGACATGATGTGCAGAATTACCTTTAGTATCAGTTCTGCAGATACAATGCATTAGCAGAGAAAATTAGACACAATTCCTTTTAGATCTGATGTGCTGTTGTTGTCTTCAAGTTGTCAGGGTGTCGAATTAATGGCAACTGGAGAAGGTTGCCATGACTTAAGGGATCACTGTAAAAGGAAAAACAATCCTTTATATGTTTTCTGAGAGAAAGGAAGGCAGCTGTTACACATTGTTCTGCTATGAAGCGTTCCACCCCCCTCATTTTACTTTGTTATGCTAGCAAAGGATATGTATGTATGTATATACATATACACATATATATAGAGTTCGTCTCGTAAAATGAAAGCAAAATAGCATGTATGTAATAACTTTAACTTAAAAAGCAGAAACTATATAATTTTAAGCTTGATCAAAGAAAGTTTTTTATGATGTACATCTTTAAAAAATCTTGTTTTCTCCCAAACAACCTGAAAACATGGTATATAGATTTCTATTAAGTTAGAACTACCCATAGAGTTCGTATAAAATCTCATTAATATAAACCCACGAATCATGACAATTGCCTTTGATGGGAAAAAAAAGTCAAATCACACATGCTATATAATTTTTGCCTTGTTAAGAACATTATTATATTTATCCATTTATGCATTTACACTTAAGGAAGTAGGGGGGGTTTTGTTTTGTTTGTTCGTTTGTTTGTTTTTTCTTAGAATGAAGATTTGTAAATGGGCATTATTTTTAATTTCTGCAGGAGAAATAAATTCTTAGAAAAGCAATTTGAGAATGACATTCATACAGATCCAAGAAGTTCACAAATGATCCTGGAAAGGCTGGACAAGTGGTCAAGGGCTTCCTGTGGGTTTGACAGAGGACCTTTGCATAAACCCTGATTAAGCTGGAGAAAAAGTTCAGGAATTGGAAGTACTGAATGTGTGGTTCTACAAATTGAGTGCCTGACAACTCTTCAGTGGGTAAAAAGACAGCAAATGCTTTTGAAATCCTTAGGTGGAGAGAGTTAAAATGGGCAGGTCAGCCCTCAGGTCGGACTTAAATACGCCATTCCCAGTCTATGTAGCCACCAGCTCATTTGGGTAAGTTTGCATGCCACCTTTTAAAAATCTTTTTAACAATGTAAATTTGATGAGAGAGCCTACTTACATATTCACTTTATAGGGTGTATCTATTATGAAGTGTGGATGCAATTAAAATAAATTATAACGTACATACAAACAAACAAAAAACGTATGGTGACATCTTGTAAACAATAGTAGTTTTATGCTCCTCTCACAACACTTCACTTACTCTACCTCTGAGAAAGCCTGAGTAAATACACAGGCTTTGCAATATGTCTAGAAGATTGTAGTCCTTGATCTCTGTACTATTGAATATCCTCCAGAGCCTAAAGGCCCTGAAAAACTTCTACCTTGAGCCCCAAAGTAAGGATCCTTAGCGAATATCTGGTCAAGCACCCAAACTGAGCTCATCTGCTGAGTCAGAGGACAAGGAAATAATTAGTTTCTTCAGTAACAAGCTCCATATTAAACAGGGTTTTATAAATCAAAACAAAACTCTCAAATTGCATCTGAAATGCAAAGTATGTTTTAAGAAGTTCAGATGTAATGTGCTCCACATGTGACACATACCTGATTAAATACCCTTCCATAGCCTGATTTAACAGATGTTTTGAGGGAGTATCTGGCTTTACCTGTGGTACTTTGGAGTGAAATTGCCATGTTTTCATGAATGACTGAGATAAGCTGCAATCAAAAAGAAGACTGGCAATGTTCTGGTCTCATGCAATTGGAGTAAAAGAATTCACAGCCTCTGCTGTTAGGTTGATATCAGAAGCATGCTTCTGAGATTGTTTGCCTTTTACAACGAAGACCTTTAATCCTTCTTTCTTTAAGAAGCAGATATTAATTCTGATCCTTCCTCATATTGCTTCCCCATACCAAGCAATGAAACTTACAGGTACTGAACTCCAGCCAGATAGCTTCTCCAGATCCTAGTTACGAGCTTGATATTGGGAGAGCCAGCTGGTTACCAGAGGGACTTAGTAAAAAAGCCAGCACTGTTACCAGTATCACAAAGCTCCTGCTGTCAGAAATACCTTATTTCTCATAGTGGTCTTCCACTGAACAAGGTCCAGAACAGACTCTCCATGAGACTCTCCACTGAAGGAGGAATACATTAATTTCCCCAACCTGATCAACTCTCTAAAAACCTAGCAAGAAGTACAGCAGTGTTATCAGCTTGCTAGCATCAGTTGTATAAAGTCAGTTAAGATGGCTAGTAATTGAAAGCAGAGATCATGAAAGTTTGGTATTTTTTTTCCATTGCGAAAATTGTTAGGCCTGCAATAAAAAAAATCTCCATTACCACTGTACTGACACCTAATGTCAGTTTATTTTCATCACACATACTTAGTAGTGGCAAGCAGATGTAAGCTAGCACAACTTGAGCAAGTTCATTAAATGTCAACAAATACCAACAGTCCTACCAGTCATGAGTACCTCATGCCAGCTCTCAAAATAAAAGACAAACAGCTCGTAGTCTGGGAAAGCTTTAAGTATCAAAATCCAAAAATTACAGCCCCAAATTCCTACATGAGTTAGGTGACTGCCTAGCTCAGTAAGAACCTATGTTCACAAAGTACTTTTCATTCCAATCCAAAAGCTTCCCTGAGCCTTCACTTCTGTATCATGTAATAGGGTTACATTTACCCTGGGGAACTTGCTTCAAGAGATTAAGCAAACAACACCTCCATCACCTCAAGCATAATTGAAATTAGATAAGAAAATTTGGAAATTAAAACCAAACTGACAGAACTAGGCTATTCACAAAAAGCAGTTTCAAAGGCTGTCCTTTGTAAGTGATTGAACACCCTACCAGTTATTTCAGTCAGCAAGGAAGTATGAGGCTTCTAATGTGTTTCAGATGATTTAGAAAGGGCTTCGCTCTCACACTCTCTGGACAACTCCCCTAATGCATTGATTATAGGATAGTCCAAACTCCAGGCCATAAATGGAAGGTAACGCTTGAGAACATAATTTGCATGCCCAAGATCTAGAAATGCTAGAGTTTCAAACAGATCCCCACTCATAAGGTTCATTATCACCTAGCTTCAACTATCTTTCTATTTAACATGGGCTTCTGTCTTTGCTAAGCCCTAGCCCTCCACAGACTCACTAGAGGAAAAATGTACCCCTGATTCCAGGTCTAGAATCTGCTGTTGATATAGGTCCCAAAAAGTTAGGCTTTCCTGACTAGATCACAATTTCTTCAGTATTTTATTGAATTGCAATCTTAGCCAAAGGATAAAGTTGGCAAAGTTGAAAACAATTAGGAAGAATATCTTTTGAAAAGACTGAATCAGAAAAAAAGAAATAAACATACGGAACCTTCTGATTTTACTAGACCACCAAATGCCAGTGTTGCAGCTGAGGAAAGAAGGAACCAGAGGTTATGAAAACAACAGTAAAGTTAAGTGGAGATGAAAGTAGCAAGAAAAATAATAAAAACATGTATAACAGTTGAAAAAAGGAGAAGTTAATTGCAACAAATGCAGAAGCAAAGAAAAGCAGAAAACTGGTAAAGGAATTGAAAAGATACAAAGGGAAAATAATACGTAGCTGTGAAGAACTGGAAAGTTTTTAAGTAAACTGAAACAGAAATTGTTCTCACAATGACAAAGGCTCATTGCTAGGTAGGTATGTTTAGACCACAAATAAAAATGTGGAAAAGGCAAAAGTGTCTACTAAATATTTCTACTTTGTAGGAAAAGGATCAGGATTATGATTAAAAATTTCTGCTTCAGATCTAATTCAGATGTAATTATTTGAATCATATGGAACTCCTAGGTGACTATAAGAAAATGAACATGGGCAGGAAAGGGTAAACAAGAAAAGTGAGATAGATACCATCATGTTAACGTGACACCAGTCCTGAGGAAAACAATGGGATGACTGGTATGAGACTTGATTAATAATGAAAGGAGGGAAATATAATTAATGCCAATCAATGTGGTTTTATGGAAAATAGATCTTGTCAAATTAATTTGATATTTTTGTGAGATTACAAGTTGGGTTGATAAGGTAATAATGTTGATACAGTATACTTAGACTACTACAGAACACTTGCTTTCATGCTACAGAATTCCTTGGTTAAGAAGGGTACAAAATCAACATGGTACACATTAAGTGGATTAAAAACTGTCTATCTGACAGATGTTAAGATGCAATAATAAATGGAATATAATCAGCAAAAAATTCTGTTTCTAATAGGATCCTGTAGGCCATGGTTGAGCTATTATTTCTGAAAACATGTATTGATAATGTTGGCACATTATAAAATTAACTTATTTGAGGCTTATAGGAGACAAAAATACTGGAAAGTTAAAAAAAATACAAGTAGCAAATTACTGAAGCTATATTTAAGAGAAAGCCTGATATATGTTCTTATCACATGTTGTTCATACTTTCAGCTTCCTTGTAGCACACCTTTGTCTCAGGCACCTAGCATATACATCAATCATGGCAGAGTAAGGTCAGATATAGGATAAATCCTATGGTCTTCTTCTGCAGCTGATGTCTGGGTTCTGTGTTTGGCACCTTTTCATCACCTTGGCATCTTCAGCTACAGATAGAGGGAAGATGACCTGGATTTGAGAAGTAGTTCTGGCCAAGTGAATGTGTAGGCGGAGTTGAGTCTTGCTGGTCAGCAAGAAACCTTTGAACCTTTGACAGCTTGGACTATGTAAAACTCAGGACTGTGTGAGCTTCTCTGAGAAATGGCGTAGCTTACCTGGAGATCCTGGGGGAGGTAGCTTTCAGAGAACGTGAAATATCTACTGAGCAGTGCTTCCAGCACTGCGTGTCTACCACCAGGTAACTGAACATCTTGCAAATCTGGGACCACAAGAGAAAATGGAGAACTTTTTTTTTTTCATAGGTGTGTATGAGAACCTTTTTTTCTTGAGGTATCAGAGTTGTCTGTGGAATCTGCAGCTCATCCACAAAATATTGGCATCAAGCTCTGGAATGAACCTTATGACCCCAATGGGTGGTTTCCCTCAGCAGTAAAACACTTCAAAATGTACAAATCTAAAATTAAGTTCGTGTTGATGGAAGCGTGTGTGACGGACGTCCTCAAATAATCAGAAATATAACGCAGTCACTCAAACTCTTTGCTTTAGTATTATTTTTGCTCCAAAAAGCGAGATCTCTAGATATCCAAAGGAAAGTCAGACCCTAATATCAAGAAGTAGACATGGTCCTGATTACACCAACTTCCTATCCTGTTTGAACATTCTTCAATCTTTGGAAGCTTTTTTTAGTGTGCAGTCTTGCTTTTCAGGGGCTTTATCACCAAAGACTAGACTTGGGCTGGAGCAGTCCATGTTCTGTATCTGAGCTCCTACTACTTCAGCAGAACGAATTCACTCGGTGTTTGGGTGTTTGGCCCTGGAGCGAGGCTCAAAGCCAAGAAGGCTGCAGAAAAAGGAAATATTTTAAATATGTCTGTGTGTTATTGTAAGTACTGTATATGAGATGTTACAGATTTGAAAACAACAGACATACAAAAACAAGGAATTATTCCTAGCACAGATATTTGCAAAAAATCAAAAAGATCGCTGCCTCAAAAACTGATAATTTCTGTTAAGCTTCATTTTCAGACATGACTGTAATTGTTATTGCTGCTTTGCACCTTCAACTCTGCCTCACAAAGGCTTCCTCCTTTTTATAATTTCTCCTCATCCCATCATAGAAAAATGAGCGCTGAGGTTTTTTGGAATGGAGTGATGGAAATGCAATGCTCTCTGCCACCCCTACTGTGTTTAATTGTGAATGTGATTGGCTGCGCTCCCACAGCAAGCCCTAAGTGAAGAGACCCTTCCTGAGGGGCCTGGTCATCACTGCAAGGACCTGAATGGAAAACAGTCATGAATGAGCTTGAGCTACTTTTCTATTTCAGACGCTTCTTTCCTAAAAGAACCCTTCTTGTCTGCAGTCTGCTTTGGCGTATTCTCCTATTCACATGACAGAAACTGTGCAAGCTTCATTGGGTGGGCAAACTCCTAGTCCTTTAGCTGGCACTTCTCCAGCTGGAATAAGAGGCACAACAGTCTTCTCAGGATCATCTGCTGGCCAATTTATCAGAGACTTTATTGGGTGGAACAAAGAGATATTGGTGGGATTTCATCAGTCTTTGAAGATTCCTGACATGACAAAGAACGATTTTGTTATTCATTTATACTCTCCACAATTCACGTTGCCCTGTTAGGCTCCTCACACACACCTGCCTAGCCGGGCCATGGTTTGCAGCTTTTATCTAATTTACCATGCTGACTGGAATCTCTAGTTTATCCTGAGTCTAGTGGTTACAGGAGACATCTCTTCAGGCTGTTTTCCCCAGGCGTTGTGCAGTTGTGGTACAGGGCCGGGAAAGGGCAGGAAGCATTTGAAGTAAGCTTTTCACATTAGCAGCATGTCACTTCAACTGCTGAAGTAAGATAGTGAGAAAGAAAAGGCTTTGGAGGACAGCAGATGAATTAATCTGCCTGCAACCTTTGCTGAACAGCAGACGAATGTGTCTATTTTAACTTATCCCTGTCTGACATGGGGTTTCTAATGAAGAAACCTCATTTTTGGAACAGGTACTGTTGAAGAGTGATGCGCTTGTTCTCCCTACTTGAAATGCCCCACAACCATTTGTATTTGAGATTTCTAGAATCCTGGTCACAGTTTGGCAGTTCTGGGAAAATCCCAGGATTGTCAGCTATAGAGGGGTTGTTTCATTAATGAGTACTTCTCCAGAAACTGAGAAATCATCTAGAATTTTTGCTTAATTTAAGGTATAACTACATTATCTTCGAGAAATTACCTGTGAGGAAAGGCTGACATGTTGATACAGCAAAGCTTGGGGCTGTAGCAGGTAACCAGGATTAGGCACTTTCTATGCAAGGTAATACCCTACCTGATAGTCTGAAATATTGTTCAGTTTGTGAAGGCTTTTTTGCTTGGAGGAGCTGCCAAGTTCTATTTCTCTTCCTCTGTTTACATCCTGGAGGGTTTCTGAGGGTGTTCTTTGTCTCTAGAATCTCTACTTCAAAGAGACACTGCAAGTTTCTACTTGCAAACCTTCCTTTGAAGCTACACTGGATCTCTCTAGCACTTTCTTGCACTGCATGGTGAAAACTTGGGCTGGAAAAGGCAATCAGAGTTCCTGATATCACATTGTCACTGAAAAATTTAAGTGAAATCTTTAAAACGATAAAATTGGGGAACTGGGATTTTAGTGAAAGATTTAGTCAACAGTTATATGGAGTCCATAGGTTTGCCTGCTTGCATACTCCATGCAATGCAGAAGTCCACAACTGGCAGGAAGAAAATAAAGAAAATGAGTAGAAGATGCGTTTGCATCTACAGAATTAGTAAGGAGGCACAGGGAAGAAAAAATAGAAATAGTATGATATCTGAGAGGGTTGCAGCATCCTTGAAATTGCATCTGAACTAGCAGATGTTAGTTCAATGATCCTTGTATCTTTCTTACCTGCAGGTAGTAATGTGCAGCCCTTTCAGGCAATCTAAAGAAATCCTTGTCTTGTGTATAATACCAATATGGCTCTCTTTGGCAGTTGAACCGACAGATGTTAAGGCAAGCATAGATGTACTAATAAGGATAAAATAAGCATGGATGTCTATGTTGTCTGAGAAATAATATATAGTCACTGATGGAAAGCAGTGCAATACATCTGATAAAGAAAGCAAATCTCAAGTTGTGTAATATGAATGTTATAAGTGAATATAGTATGAATATATCAGATGCTATAAATGAGCAGACCACAACAGCATTTACAACTGCCATCCTGGATTTTAATTCAGTGTAAGATATTCCTTTAACTTGTCCTTAACTTCTGCATTTTCTGGATCTTTTCAGTACTTGTATCTTTAAAATTGCTTTCAGTGAAGCTGAGATGCTACAACAGTGAAGCAATTTTAATTTTGGCCAAACCCCACTTCCAAAATAATGATTTTTCTCTGCTGATATTTGATGCCCTCATAGTCACTGCTTCTGCATGTGAGACTTTTATTGCTGACCTTAGGCAAACACCAGTGCCAAAACATGATTGTGATGCATCATGCTCTTCCTCCTGGTGTTGTAAAAGCTGTATGAGTGAGGTGGCAAAAATAAAGGGAAAAAAAAGATTGCTGCAATAGAGGAAGAGAAAAAAGATAATGTTAAAAAGAGTAAAGTCAAAAGAGAATTTAGTAGAGCTAAAAAAGCCAGCAGAGAGTCCTTGGACTGAAATGTTTAAGTATTCAGCAGCTTGGCTATTCAGACATATACTTAAATGTCACAAGATAAGTGCCTTTGAAATAATTTTTGGAAAGCAGCATATTGAGTTCTGTACCACACCACTTTTTTTTTTTTTTTTTTTTTTTTCCCAGTGTTCAGATTACTACTTGAGCCAACAGGCAAAGAAATTGACAGAAGAGAGGATTATCACTATTAGCATTAGTGGCAGGGAAGCAGGGTGGCAACAAACAGCAGCAGCACATTTAGAAACACATTGGATAAGGAAAGTCAGCAGGACCAGTCCAAAGAGATGGTCTACATGTAATTTTAATGCAATCAGCACTTAATGTGATAGTTCTTCTTGGGCAATAAGGGACCTGAGGAAAAGACACTAGAGAACTTAGATACTAGTCCCATGAACCAATAGATCTGAAGCCAAGAGCTGCCTGCCTTCCTGTGAGGTGAAAGCTTCAGAGGCAGAAGAAAAAATCACCACTGGAGAATCCCCTGGCCAGGGAAAAGCAAGAGAAGGTCCCTGCTGAGGAAATATAATTTTTTTAGTTTCAGAAGTCTGGATGAAACCCCTTCTCACATATGTCAAATGTAAGGGTCTCAGCAACAGTATTTTTCAGCTTACACATGTGTAGCACAACTCTTTCTTATCACAGTTAAGAATCTACTCAGGTTTCTTCACTTTGAACAAAAAATGTAAATATGGAATATCTGTTCCTATTAATATTTGTGTTGCATATCCTCCAAGTGGTTTGTCTGTACATTGATTAACAACTACTCATTTACCTCAAACATTTTAAGTCTGAAGATCTGAAAGGAGAGCATCTACAAATGAAAATGGAGGATCTGTCACATGGGAAAATTTGTTACATACAATAGTTTTCTAAAATAATTTCCTTCTTGCAATGAAACATTACACATTGAAACAGACCTTGTTTAAGAATTAATACATTCAATAAATACTAAGCAGTCAGTTGCGATATAGTTAGCAATTAGGGAAAAATGATATATCTCAGTCATTTCTTCATTATTCTAATTGCCTGGTAAGATGTTTGCAAGTTATTGAGTTAAGATATATTCTGCCATTATAACTGGTATTAAAAGGTTTATCTTTACCCATTAAAGAAAATTCATTCTGGGGAGTCGTTTTCTTCTTCAAGGTCACCTGTAACAGAGTAAAGCTCCAACACAGACAAGCCTGTGACTAGTTTAATTGTTCTTGGAGTGTGTAAATTCAATAAGGTCTTCAAAAGATCTAGTTTATGTGTTGGTAGTAATATTAGTTGCCAGAAAAACTTTGTCCTGAGCAGATGAGACCTTCTTTGGTCAAATATTCTTAGGTCAATTACTTAGCCTGTCATATCCTAAAAGCATCACCTCATTTTGTACTGTCATAGTTCAATTCTAGTGCTAGTTCTAGAGTAGCCCTATATTTGTACCTTAATGAAATTCTTGTCATTACCATGTCATATCTATAATTTCTGAAATGATTGGGGGTTTTGTTTTGTTTTGATTTTTTTTAACGTCTTAGTTGCAAAGTCAGTGAAAAGTCTGTTCTCATTGGACTTTATTTTTTTTCCTTTCTTTTTGCCCTGTGCAGCAGTATGATTTCTTACAAGACAATTATTTTCTGGTCAGAAAATCTTACCTCCTTCACATTTTATTTAACCTGAAAACCAACTGGGACTTCAGGCTTGTTCTTAAGTTCAGCATCTTGTCATATACTTGAGTACACTTTGATTGATACAGATATAAGGTTCATGTAACCATACAAGAAAAACATTATAGACTCATGGAGAGGCAATTGTCATCAGTAAGCCTGTGTACCTGGTCTGAGATGAATTTCCAGATCAAAATGTGTATTTCCTTTTTGCTTTTTGACAGAGAGTAGTACTTGACAGGTTTCTGGTTCTTCAGAAGTCTCTTGATGGCTGGAAGAAGCGACAGCCCTCAGATCGGAATGGTGTGCAACAGGCTGCTGTGTTCTTGTACAAATCAAAGCACCCTTTCAAACTTGAACCCTCTTTTCTGAGATAGAAAAAGTATAGGGGGAAAAATGATCATTAAACTTTAAGTATCACAGCTGAATATTAAATATTCAGGTTTGGATGTACTGTGCAAAAGTCTTGGGCTGCCAAAGTTGGTCTGAATATTTTTCAGGAGACTGCAAGAAGGAAAATATTTTTTGTATTTGATAGTATATTTTTAGCAGCATATGCAGTTTCTCAAATATTTATTTGATGATTTTGATAAATTAAAAATTGCAAAGACTTTCTTGCAATATACCGTTTATTCAAAATCATTAATAATTTTAAGATTAAGATACTTACCTCTTCCTAGGGTGAAGAATGGACTTTGTTTTTTTAGATTTCTTTTAGTTTTTCAGGAAAAAAAAATTAAAAAATTTGTTGGCATTTTAAAAAAATATTTGCAAAAATAACCTAGCATTTCCTGTCACTTTTCAAAGAATTTTCAAAAGCTGTTGAATTGTATTTAAATAATATTTTTTATCCATTACAAACACTAACAGAGGTACGATGTACATGTAAGTTCTTTATTTTCATACAGTTATTATCTTAATAATAAGAAGCATTGCATTTAGTGCTTTGGAATTGTGCTATTTTGATCAAGAGTGCATGTGCATGTCAAAATGTACAGACATATAGTGTGGTTTGTGAAATACACAATACACAAATTGCACTTGGCTTCAGCTGCTGATACTTCTCATCATTGATGGCTCCCAAAAGGAATCGTGTAACCTGCAGGCCAAGGGATCACTAGGGATCTAACCCAGGGTCCAGCCTAATGAAGCACCACCATAGGACTTTAGCCCTGCTTTGTGGTATACTGATGTCATTGGGCTGTGAGAGACTACAGCAGCTATCTCTATGCGCAAAAGTAAAACCAGACAGAAGTAACATTGTTGACAGAGAAAAGAAGAGGAGCACTGGAAGCTGATCCCTCATTAAGTCTAAGGATCGATATGTTTGAGGGCTGGTACTTCACTTGACTAACAACTCCCATACCCACAGGGGCAGTGAGCATACTGATGGTTTGTATGGTAGTTCATTAATCCATAAGCATGCTATCTATGCTGAATATTAGGCAGTATATGTTTAAAATGAAAATGGAAATGTTGTGTACTCAAAAACTTCATTTAATGCTGCTTGCAGAGACTCTGTCCGTGGTAAAAGATGTCTAAGTAAACGTGAATCGATGGAGACGTGTGAACATTTTAACCATCCTGGCATGAATCTGGGATGATAGATGACTTAATACCTAAACATTTTTTCTGTAGGGCTTTTGCAGTCCCTTTTTTTTAATGCAGGGGTCCCTCTCTACTTATTCAGACTCTGGCTATGGCACCCCAGATTGGGTGTTTAGACAAATTGTACTATATTGTTGGTGGTTTGGATTTAGCCATTACAATATTTGAATGAAGCTTTGGGATCAGCTCAGAAGAAAGCTTGCTGCTAGAGATGAAATATTCATTTAGCTACTGTCTGTTATTTATTTATTTATAAAAGGAGGCAATTTAGTGGGATATGGGTATAAATTTACCTATCTGGGCTAAGTAAACACCTATCTGTTTGAGTACAGGTGCAACCTGTCAGCTCGTTCTGCTTTATTCTGACAATGAGCATGGAATGAGGAGGGCAAAATGGCTGAATGAAGTAATCTAGTGGATGTGATAACCAGATTATATCAAAGGCTGGTTTTTGGAGTTTTTTTGGAGTATTGACTGACCAAATCTTGTGTGATGACTTAGACTTGTGTGGCAGTGGGCAGTATTTTTTTGAACAGGCCTGATATTTTCTTTATTGACAATTAAACAAGGTTTTGTTAACCTAAAATAACCAGCAAGAAATGATCATTTAGATTATTTCTATTATTTAGAGGGAAGTTTGCCTTTTTTTTCCAGTTGGTACTAATCTGGTCCAAAGCATACAAAGAAACTGGAAGACATTCATCTACACGCGCAGGCGTGAGAGCACAACGCTCAAAACTGTTTTACCAAGATTATAGTTAGCAAATTGCCATCTCCAGTTTGGGGAGCTCAGGGGAAGTGCTTTGAAGTTTTCTGAGCTTTTCTTTTGGAACTCTGAAGATAATTAGTGACCACACATCCTGAGAGTTTGTAATACATTAGTAAGAACTGTGGTTTATGACTTCTGTGCTATTTTTCTCTCAGGGGTACATGAAATCTTTAGGATGTATTATTGGGGATTGAGACTGGCCCACACGAATGCCTAGACTTTGTTTTTCAGTGATGACTTTTATCCATTGCATTACTTGTACCACACTCTGCCTATGACTCTGTTTCCCATCTTTAGTAATGACATTTGACCGACTTCATAGACATCTCCTGAAATCTAAGGTTGAAATGCCAAATACTGTCATTACAGAGGACTAGAAGCTAACTATACCTTCTCTAATTGAAATTATAAAGATAATTTGATATTAAAACATTGATTTTTCATGTAAGACAAAAAAGGGTGGAACATCAACATTTTTTTCTCACTTGTATTTGAGAAGTTTTTCTAGGGACCTGGGGCACTAGGTGGGAAACAGAAAAAAGAAAATGTCAATTTTTACATACAGAATTCCCTAAGTCAAAACTGATTCAGACGTTTTATGCTCATCTCCCCAGGTGAGAGGAGATTTTCTCCACCAAAGTGTCAAAAGCACTGAAAAGAGCTAATTTTACTAGGTTTGCTTTATGTGTGAAATAAAATGTTCCACATCACCCAGTTTAACAGTACTGAGACAATGCCCATCTGTTCTAGCAATGGGGATCTCTCTGATGGAATGTCTCCCCTCTATTCAATATACATAAACATCATGTGGAAATTGAATTCTTATTGTATCTGGTAAACAATAGGATTTTAAAAGGTCTGAGGACAAGATTAACATATTATTACAATAGTAAAGTTTGATTTAAACAATTCTGATTTCTTGAGAGGGTTCTTCACATAAGATCTATTTTACATGTGATACGAACCCTGACTGAGACTGTAAAAAAAGTTGTGATCACTCAAACATTACTTTCTAATTAGCCAACAAGAACAATTAGGAAATGTTTCAGGTAACTTTAATTTCTCTGCCTGGCTACACATTGTTCATTTTTTTATGTCAACATGTACATGTTGATATTTTGAAACAAATTTCTGTATGCTAATTTTCCTATTTCCCCATCTAAAAGACTATAGCATCCTGATTGTTAATTCCAGTTGACAGTGAATGGTTTTGTTTCTTATTCACCTCAAAATAATGTATTGTTGTGAAGTGATTTATTATAAACAGTATCTAGGAAAAAACTATGATGCTGATCAGTTTTGACAACTAAAAATGCATTATTAATGGAATAATAACATTGGAAGCGTCTTGAAAACAAGCTGATTGTGAGGAGTTTATTTTTCTGTTCAGACCAAGATTCATTCTTCTAGTTTAGAGATACTTCTGGGTGGACAGGTCATTACAGAGAAGAATACCAAAATTATTGCATGTTAGAAAGTCTTGTGATGCTGCCTGTCAAATTTAGAATGATAGGTACACTTAAAATAAAGTCAGATACATTATTCCCATTAAAATCCACTTTTGCAATATCTGGTTTGACATATAGAATAGATATTTTAAGTGGGAATATATGTCAGAAAGTGAAATTGCCTTAACTGCTTGATTTTACTTAATGGCTGTTGATGAAAGATACCATTTCTTTTTCCTCTGTGCACAGTCGTATATGAATATAAATACTGGAGCAAATATTTGAATAACAACACAGCTCAGTGCATCTCTCTGGCATTTTTGCTATTGAAGTAAATGTAAAGCTAAACCTTGAAGTGAAACTACATATGAATTCATCCTCTGCAGTTGTAACAGAGGACAAGTAGTAATATAAATTTGGAATATGCTTGCTCATACATTTAAGGTATAGTATCCTTGATATGATTTGCATATACAGCACAGTATTTAAAGTTCATATTTTAAGTCAGGATTAATTCTAAGCTACTGTTGTTATGTAATTCACTAAAAATATTTATGCCAATAGCCAAATTATGATGTCTTAACAGCCTTTCTCTAGGAAGACCAGTTTACTATCGTTATTGAATTCTGTACTAATTATAGTATGTACTTTATTGAATTTGTTGAAGTGCTTTGCTGGATATTCTCCAAACACTAACAGCCAAATGAAATTATATAAAAAGGGTCAAATATATTTAAGGGTATGTGAAAGTGCTTTAGAGACTGGTTATAATTAAAGAGGTTGTAAACCAACACGCAGGGAGCAAATGTCACTGCACACCTATGCTTTCTTTAACTTACATAATTGGAAGGAATTTATCAAGAATGACTGAGCTTCATAAAGGATACACTTAGAATCTTTAATAAACATTTTTACAATTTTAAATAATAGAAAAATAGTCATGTCTATTCAGCACAAAACGTCGTGCACAAATTGCTTCTCTAACCACATTTAATGTTGCTTCTATGAGAACAAAAAACATTAACAGCTTAAAAGTAATGTAGTTGAGAAAGATGAGCAAACATATTTTACCCTCTTTCACTAGGGCTCTTGGGCTTCTTTACATACCATTATGAGTAAGTATGTGTTTATAAAGAAGAAGATTGGTAGTCTATATGCTGGTATCATTGCTGTTTTATCCAACATCTTGGACTGCTGAAGTATGAATCTACTCCTAGCCAGGGGTAGATAGTCAGTGGAGAAGGCAGATTGCCAGGAGGGACCGATTTAACAATGAGGAACCCTGGCAAAAAAATAACATGTAAACTTCAGATTTAGGAGCTAGTTTGCACAAATTTTCATGGACAGACTACTTGAACTAAACCTATATTTATCACTGTGTTATTTCAAAGGTAAATTCCTTTTTTTCCAATTAAACATCTCCATAAGTTTGAAAGGGAATATTTAACCCTTTTCTGCTTCAGTCGTACGGTATTATTAAAGCTACATGGTCTGCTTGAAAGCACTTACTGTTTTAACAATTTCATTTAAAACTAACAAAGCATTAATGTTCAAAGTAGTTTGTAGGAAAAAAAGTGAGGAAAAAAGTCAGTTCAAGATATATTCCAGTTTATTTTTATTTTTCATGAAGTTTTTTGGATGTATTTTCCTCAAAAAGGATCACTCATAATCTCTTTTAAATAATAGATTTCATCATAAAATATCACATTTCTTTTTTCTCAACTAAATTCAAGATCCTTTGTTCCTGTGTTATGGCAAGGAAAGGAAATCACATTTAACTTGATGTGCTATCACACTATAACAGCAAAGTCTGAAGAAAGGACATTCTGCATCTTGGTAGTTATGTTCAGAAAATTAACTTCCACAGTTGTGACTATGTATATATGAAGATGGCTTACATTTTCAGCCAGTTAAAGAATTAAAAAAAAAAAAAAAATCAGTGATTTTTATCTACAGTAGAAACGGAAGTTTTAGGTCTATACATGAAAGAAAATATTTTAACTTAGATAATAAAAAATAATTTAGAATGTGGATACAGTGATTTGTTAGAGGAAGAGTTCTGACAACAATGTTGCAATTAAAAAATGTGGATTATTTAATATTTCAAAAGGTGTTATTATTTTGAAATTCTGCCATAGAACAGATAAATGGTATCATTTCTTAGGCAACACTTAATATTCCTAGAATGTACTTACAGATGAGATGACAAGAAGATCACTCAGCATCTACACTTACCCTTCTGTACTTAATGGAGTTCTCAAGAAATATTTACCTTATATTCCTTTCTAAAGGCTAATATCCATTCTATCACAAAGATAAACCAGGGCAAAATTTCAGGAACTTTCACAAATACACACCTTTAGAAAATCCAAAAACATGCCTGAATATGTGCGAGTCTGGTTATTGTATGTCCAGCTATCAATTTCCATGCACAATTATCCTGTTACTTTGTGCCAATCCTGGTCTGCAGACAAACAGGCAAATCTGTGTGAATGATCCCTTTGGCTGAAAATTTGGCCCTCAGCAAATAAAAGGTGAATAATAAACTCTACAAAGAATTTATATTTCTTTAATCAACATGAACAATATATAATGACAAATTTCATTTTATATTTCTTTCATTTGAGAAAGACAAACAATCCAGTTCATTTCTCTCATTTGAATAACGTTAAACATCCAATGAATTTGATCACTTTATGACCATACCTAATGCCAAACAGGCATAGGGAACAAAGGTGCAAGACTAGAGAAGTGAATTCTATTTTTAGCTCACACAAGCTCTGTGTGTGACCTGGAGTGAATTCAACTAGGATCAGATTTTTAAGGAGTGAGTATAAACCTCTCTGCTATGCCATTCTTTAACTTAATTAGTGATACTACTATTTTGTAATTTCACAGGATTATTATTTTGTTTCATTAGGGAGTGTTTGTAACGTATTTTGACTTTTGCAGTTGAATTTTATTGCAAACTTGAATTGGAAAATTAAAAATAGAGAGTAAAAAACCAAACTATATGACATTAAAATATTAGAGCAAATCTGAAATGTTAATGAAACAGGCTTCTGTAACTTATGCCAAAAGTAATACAGAAAATTCCTTCTCATAGGGTCTTTAAAATAAAGCTTTTCTCGTTATGTTAGTGGGATATGTTGCGTAATTCGCTTGCCAGCTCATCAATTCTTGCTCAAGACATCATAAACACTGCTCTCTCTGCAAGTTGTACACCTCCTTATCCTCTCTGTTACCATGTTGTCTTTTGCTGTATATAATGCATATGTATATCCATATAAAATATGTTAATATATATTTAGATTTCATTAAGAAAAGTATGTTGAGAAAACATAAATATTTAACTGATACTGGTAAAAGAAAAAGTTGCATATGTGGCCTTAATTCTGCCCCAGTTTTTCACTGAATTATGAGAGACTTTCAAAGTCATCTTGCATTTCTCAAGAATAAAATATAAAACCGTATGCTTTTTTTCCTGCTGAGGCAAATATAGAGTATCATGCAGTACTTAATACAGGCATTTTTAAAATTTTCCACAGGTTAAATACAAAGGTGCAGAAATCATGTGTTTGCTGACCTAATTTACTGATTTCTGCAATTGGATAGAAGTCTTAGCACAAGGGCCTCAACATGGGTTGTTGTCAATAATTATGTGGCATTAGCCTAAATTATTAGAAGATATGTTTGGGAAAAAGTATCATGATAAGCATTGGCTATTTTGATTCTACCTTAAGTGTTTCAAACTGCCCTCACAGTGTAAAGTAATTAAAAATCTGCTCTGAGTCACTCTTGGGCAAATAAGGTCAATATAACCAGTCGTCTGTTGAACTAACTTGCCCTTCTAACACAGCTAGGGTGGAGGGGGGCAAGGCTGAGGATCTTTAAATTATGAGGAGGGCTCAACTAACTAGCCATATTCAGCCAGCTACACAGGAGCCACCCAGCTCTTCCTTCCTAGAAGAGACTGGGACTGAATGTGTACAAATCATCAAAAAAAGAAAAACCAGTTGAGAATGAAAACGACAAAAAAGAAAGAGGGTACATTTCAGTCACAGAAAACATCACATATAACACATGTAATTATATGCAGCATTCATGCATCTAAACCAAAGCAGCACATGTGAAAATGATCGCTCTGTGATTTATTTAATGTCCTTTCCATATCCAAGTGCTTCTTTTGTCCTCTTCCACTAATCCACATCTCCAAGGATTTATTCGTACATTTCAAGCCTACATGGAGCATCTAACAGACACCATCTTTTACTTTCAACCTGTTGCACAGGTGGTCCCTCCATGCCTTTAAATCTGACATTTCTTTCCAGTACCATACTGGTCTGAAGTCCATCCTGGGCAAGGTTTAAACCATAACCCATTGAAAGTTTTCCTGTGCATCTACATAGCACAGTTTAAAAGTTTGATGTCACACAACTCTTCCAGGGTTACAAACAGGAGCTTTTTACAAGTGAAGAGAGAACATTTCTATCTTCTCACAGGTTGCTGGCACTCTCTTCTTTCCACGAAAGGATCCAATGAAAGAGACGATATTGCAATCCTGCTTTTAGGGAGAGAAAACTGTTCTGAGAGGTGAATCAATGCATGTATGTGAGGGAGGAAGGAAGGAAGGAAGGCAGGCATGTGTAATATATAAGTATGTAAGAAAGGTAAAGGTAAAGATGAAGTCAATATTTTCTAAACTTGTTTATGTAAGACATGCGGTATTTCAGAGATAAGACCAATTCAGTGCTGTCGATCAGGTAAATGTTGCAATTGACCTAGTTTGAGGAAAGATGAATTGTCAGGCAATTCCTAGCTCCATTAATGGGTTAATAATTTTAGTATGCTATTCTTTTTTGAAAAGGCTTATTTAAATGTTTATCAGTTGTGCAAAGTGGAGCAGCACTGGAGATTCGCAAGGGAGAACTGATCATTGCCTATGCATGGAAGCGTTGTAGGAAGATTAAAATAACATTGAGTATATTCTGTAAATGAAGGAGAGAACTAAAAGAAGCCTCCAGAGTCCATTATAAATTTTAATAATACATCAAGGTAATGTAACTGAATAACCGATCTCTGAGGGAAGAAACACAACATTTGGCTAATATTACAATTTAAATTATGAAAACAAAAAGAGCTTTTAGTTAATCTTGTCTTTCTGCTTTTATTCTTGAGGCTCTTTTTTATTTTCCCTGAATCCAAAACACCATGTAAACAAATAAAAGTACGGGAGAAAATAAACAGTTTGGCATCTCAGTAGATTAATTAATGCGCTTCAGCCTTGGCACCAGTAGGCGAAAATTATGTGCATAAATAATATCACTAATTAAAAAGATGCAGATTAACATGCAAATAATGTTAATGAGGATCTGCAATTCCAGAGTGGATTCGCATAACATCAACAATTTAATGGGTTGGAAGGCTTGTGTTTGCATTACATTAATAAATTTCAAAGACCTTGCATAAAAAAGTTCTGTTGGAGCCTCTGTTTCCCACTTGTGAGTTGTAAATTCTGTGGGCAGTAGCAAACGCTCATCGGCAGATGCCAAAGTCATTATCTCAAAGACTGTTGAGATGGTGCCATGTGCCAGTGTGACCAGCTGTTGGGAACTGGGCAGTAGGCACTGCACTGTGCCAATTATTCATATTATTTGGGTAGTCTTGATATTTATTTAAACTGATTAATATTTTGTGCTCTGCATCTTGATCTGGAGGGAAATCATTTTAAGCAAGCAAAGTTTTTAAAAAAATCTTATTAGCCTTTGATGTGTCATGGATGGTTGAATGAATAATGGAATTGATTAAGCAGACATAATTTCTAACCATAGGCAAAAACAATATAAGATGTCTTTAATGATGTCATATAATGTTGAGATAAAATATCACAGAATTAAACTCCAAATGAATCGTAACAACCCAGATTTTACTGAAAAATAAGAACTATTACACTGCAGTATCCTTTCTCATTCTTGAATTGGGGAATGCTCCTCTGAGGACACTTCTTAGAGAAAGAGCAAAGGTTAAGAAAGATTAGAGCAAACTAATTTTTAAATGCCATGTAACTCTTCATTAATTTTCTTTCCCGTTCTATGATAATCATTATCCATTCCACACCCAGGCATTCCACTGTGGCTTTGAGACACCATGACACACTGGACAAAGCAATTGCCTGAAGACGGATTCTTATAACGTGCTAGAATTGTCCATCTGTGTAAGCTCTGTCTGAATGACTTAGGAATCAGAGTTCCTTCTTGTATAAGTGGAACAAGGCTACTAGCTGCACAAAGTGGTAGAAACAAGGAGCAAAACTCCCACACACTCAGAGTGTTTCTTCACATGCCTAAAACTTAACAAATAAATTTTAAAAAAAGGTAATTTTTGTATTTATACCACTTCTGCCTCTCCAAGTTCCATCTAGACTTTAAAATTATTGTCAGTTATAAAAACTTCGCAAAGCGATATAAACGTGAAGAAAGTCTGAGTAAGAACTTTGCAAGAGAAAAGAAAGTTCTAAAGCAAGGAAAGAAGTGCATCTCAACTGCAGCCAGATAACTTATTTTCTAAATTTAAAAAAAAATAAAAATAATAAAATAAATGTTTACATTGTCTTGATTGAACTTGTTATGCTATGTTCTGGTGTGCTTGCAATGGAACTGGTCTTTGGTATTAAATCTTTTTTCTGTGAACATGCTTTCAGCCCTTACTCTTGCAACAACCTCAGCTCCTGCCTTCCCAAGTTTAATGGCACCATCAATGGACAAGAACTTCATGCATGTTGAGTGGCAGGTGGTCGACTGGAGACTATATAACAGTTGAAGTTTTCCCCTACCAACACTCTGTTCAGAGCTCCCTTCTGTGTGAACATTGATTTTCATGAAGCACATGGACATATTCAAAATAATATTTGAAATGATCTTTATATCATGGCAGACATGATTGACAAACATGTTCCAGAGTTAGGGGTGGATTCACAGTTGACAAAGCAAGAGCGTGAAGGAGTAATCATTATTTCTTTAGTAAAGCAGGTTGGAAGTGTTATCATACTTCATAGTGAGAGTATCATAATGAAGGTACAATTAGATGCAGTTACTATGCATTTTTAATGCAGTGATTTTCTTGATACCTGTATTTACTATTAATTTCAATATGCAATAAAATAGTGATATAACTGTAAGGCAGTAAATACATAAGGATTCTAACTGTATATCAATTAAAGAGGAAAAAAGGTAATAGTTATATAAATTAATGTTAGTTACATGTTGACATAACTGTATTGACAGAAATACATTATAAATTATAGTTAATTACATAGATTGTAAGACTACACCAATATTTCTAACCCTCAAGTACAAATTTTAATGTCCAACACTTTAGCATGCACTGTAAAAAATAGTGGATCCATATACATATACATATAGCAACAAATTCGGTACTAATGTGTATTGCCACTTCCCAAACAATCTCTGTCAACCAGCTCCCTTAGTGAGAAACTACAGTTAATATACTGACTCCTGAAACTTTGATTCAAAGAAGCAAACAAAATAAGTCTCGGTAATGTTTCTTTAATTGGAGGTGTCATCTTTCTTTCCTCTTTACTACTGCAGTCAGGAGGCAAGTACAGCTTTGTTCATAGCTAAATTGCTTAGGAAATATGCCGCAACCCTTCCTTAGAAAGACTAAGCATAGAAGTGTGGATAAGGCTTAGTCTTCATGAAGTATTTGTCCATTGGCCTCGCTGTGGAGACTGCTCCAGGGTGCTATTGAGTGCCAGTTAGAGCAGTAGCTGATTTAAAGTTCCTTCATGTTGTTTATGCTCTGCCCTAACATGGCACACAGACCTGGTCTTTGGCTGCTGGACATTTTGGAACCTCTGATGGAACAACTGCTTTTTACTTTTTTTTTTTTTTTTAATTGCTATCCTAACTGTAGCCATCATAACAGTTATATCACAACTGCAGTTTTTATCGGTTAACTTTTCCTACAACTTATTTAAAAAAACCCTGTTAAATTTGATTCAAATTCCTTTGTATTACCCAGGAATAAGTAGCTTGTCATCAACAGAGAGGGATTTTTCTGTTTTCCACCTTGCTGATATTCACTGTGCTAATGTATAATTCCACTTGGATTATAAGAAGAGATTCAAAGGGCTAGTGATGGTGTTTGTATCTGTTCAGCTACACAAATATCATCCTACATGTACTCATAAATAAACACCTTTACTTTTATTGAAAGAATATCAGAGCTGCAAAGAAAAGGTCAGATGTCAGGAAATGGTAAAATACAGATTAAATGAAACCTTATCACTGCCTTCTCTGTTATGATCTTTTCATTATTTCTGGAAAACTAATTGTAAAGACATATGGAATTAATATTCTATCCAGTCTTCCATTTTTTTAATATGTAGATTGCAGTTACTGAAGAGTCAATAGATTCATAGTAGCTGACCTTGTTCCTCCATTGCAAAGGCAATAATAAGCAACAGGAACAAATCCATCAAACATTAAATGCTTATCCTTTAAAAATGAACCCTTCTTATTTATATAGAATAGAGTCCCTATTCAAGCTATGTCTGGCACAGAACACAAGAATGGATAAAAAGGTAGGTCTAAACCATTTTTCTCTTGACCCTGTGGCTGAGTTGGTTCAAATGTGACTAAAATATGAATTAAATCTCCCAAATAGGTGCTTGAATTTATCTAGGTAGGACTGACTTCGTCGTGTCCACTCCATTAGGTAAGGCCTGCAACATTCTGGATTTCTGTACTTGTTCTTCTTTCCTGAGCTACATAATGACTCAGAACAGTGGTTGAAGAAATATAGAAGGTTCTTACAATAAAAACTCAGTGTCAATAAATGTAAAGTAAGGTAGATGGATGAAAATTTTATTTTATTTATACCTGCACTCTGCCAGGCTCTAAATCAGCTATTGCCACTCCAGAAAGCAGTATACAGGTCAGTCTCTAAAAATACAATCTGAACATTCATCAGCAGTTAAAAAACCAAATGTAATTATTAGGAAAGAAAGTGAAAACAAAGACGGAACAAATGCATTCTGCAGCCACATCTTGAATACTTCACACAGCTCCGGTCATCCAGTTTCAAAATAACCATATAAGATATAGAGAAGCTACTGAGGAGGCACAAGTCCCATAATTCTTGTAAGATGAGAAGGAAAATACAATAGGGTAGGGAAAAGATGGCTAAATTGAGATGCGAGAATTCTATTATTCTGAAAGCCATGAAGGAGATGAATAAGTTATTCCCTGCTTCTGATAAGTGCAAGACGTAACCATCATAGACTTGCCACCGAAATTAGCAGACAAAGTGAAGAAAGGTATTTTACACCATATGTAGTGAAACAAGGAAATCACTTTTCACAGGAGGCTAAAAACACAAACAGCTTCTGAAAGCCTAGGCACACTGCTACAGGACAGGTCCACCTCAACTGCAAAGCCTTGGTCCAGATAGAGATTCCAGCTCTAAATAACCAGCACTTAAACGATTTTTCTGAATTGAAAGGTATGCTGGGGGAATTTGATATACCTGCCTGGTATCTTATGACTTTAAGTATGTGTTACTGACCACTCTCGAAGGAAAAAATGGGACACAAAATATCTTTGGTCTAGACAATTTGGCTGCTCTTTGTTCCCAGGGTTAGCCTCAAGTGGATATGCTTTGGCATATGAGTGATCTACCCCTGAAGTCTTTCAAACAGTTGCCTGCAGTTTCTTGAACTATACGGGAATCAAATTTGTGTCATATCTGTAAGCAAGCACACCAGCCTTGCCATACACAAATGTTACATTCTTTAAGATAAGTATTCTACTTAAATCCCGTGTTTTTTCTTTTAATGAAGATTAAACCATGGCTCTAAATCACTGCTTCAACTTTTGTAATTTATCATTTCATTTGTGTAAAAATCACAATAGTATAAAAGCAAGACAGTACCAGGTTGTCCTAAGCTCTGAAAGGAGCTAGTAGTGGCATTCATATTCTTAATTAGACCAGCAAAGGCCACTGCATCAAACCTCTGAATTCAATTTACTTGCCAAGTTTGGAAAAGTATTCCTATTTATATAAGCCTAAGGGTTGTAGAATTTATATTTACGTTGTAAGTAAGCAGGGACATAAATGTAAGTCTATTGTACTAAGGTACTGAGTGACTTAACCAAACAAATATCACAGCTTAAGTTTGATGGTATAGGCAACACATCCTTTTATTAAAAATAAAATATAGACCATAGACCATAGACTACAGAATATAATGTGTGATGTATGAATTTGTGGGTAGTTTTCTATGACTGCACAGTACTCATAGTCGTAGAGTTGTAACAACAGGACTAGGGATGACCTGAGATTTCACGCTTTTGTGTGAAAGCAGAGGAAATCACATCTGTGTTCTCCCTCACAGGTTTTTGCTTGCCAACAGTGAGAAAATCCAGCAATCTATTCCTGTGCCTTATTAGTATCGAGTGTTTTCCTGGTGTCTAACCTAAATCTACTTTGCCATGATTTATTTCTCTTGCTCCATGTCTTATCTATGAAGCACAAAGAGAAGTGTGTTCCTTTCACCTCTATACTTTGACATAGTTGAACACCTATCATATCTCCCTTTGGTTTCCTTTTTCTAGACTGAACAGTCCTGACACTTTCAATATCCTTACTGTCCACTGCCTCAAAAGAAAACAAATATGAAGGGTTTAGAATGGCACAAAAAGTCTCTTCACTTTGCCCAGTCAGAGCAATGATCAAATGCGACTTTACTCTTTACATCTCAAAATCACAGGGATTGCTGTGCTTGAGCACTTCCTTCGTGACAGGCAGTTCTGGGAGGCAACAGAGCAGCTCTTTTCCCCAGGAGAAACTCAGCAGTTAGAGTAGAAAATGTAGCTAAATGGGTCTCATTGCTAAAGGTCCCTACTGTTTTGATTAAAACACTGGGGGCTGACAGGCTTTTGTCTGTGGTAAAGATCACACAGTTGCTCTCATCTATGAGAATTCAATCACCAGAAAGAGAAAAAAAAAAACAAAAAAACCCGAAACCTCAACACTCATCTCTTGGTACTAGTTAGTCATGACTAATGATTGACTAATAGAGACTTGCTGTACTCTGCAACATGGGCAAACACAGATTACCACCTTTACTCCCCCTCCACTGCATCCAAACTACTTTCACCTTAATCTTGTCACTTAATACCCTTCCTCTGCACACTCACTTGAAATGAACCTACACAAAGACACCTATAAATCTTATATTATTTTGTACAGTAACCTGGTTCCCATATTTCTACTGTGGTTGATCAAGAATAATTGGGTTTTACCCTCCCCAGCCAACACAAATGTCAGATTCAGACCACTTGCATTATAAGTAAGATATCCAACCCACTCTGTGCCCCTGAAAGGTGGTTGTATAAAATACAGCCATGAGTTTTTGGACCAGAAGTATACATATATATATATATATATAGGTATGTACGTATGGGTAGATACATATATCATACACATGACATACGCTATATGTATGTATGTCTAACATACCTGTGGAACAGAAGTGACGCTATGTTGGGTGTTCTTTAGTTTCAGCTCCTTACCATCTCAGGAAGGAAGACAGACATTATTTTTCCTTGGTCGTGGATCTCAGATGAGATTAGAGAAGATTTGTTTGCCTAACTGCGTATACTAGGGCAGTTCTGACACATGAGGCAGGATTACAGGTGTTGGTATGTCAGACATGCAGGTGTCCAGTAGAGTGCAGGCACACCAAGAGTGCAGTACAGGCTAACCAAGTAACCATAACATGTGGTGAAGCCTGGCTGTCCTGTAAATGGATAAACACCTGACTGCTGGTGGGAAGCAATGAATTAACCACCTATTTTGCTTTGCTTGCACTTGAAGGGAACAGCTTTTGCTTTACCTACTAAACTGTCTATATCTCAACCTACAAGTTTTCACACTCTTGCTCTTCTTACTCTCTCTGCCATCTCACTGGGGAGGAGTGACCAAGGGGCTGTGGGGTCTTTGCTGCCTACTGGAGTTGACCTACCACACAGGGAAATGCCAGCCTTGTTACTAGAGAGAGGGTTAAGAGAATATTCCGTATGTCTTTTGATGTCTTGACTGTCTAAAATAAAACAATATAGAGACAAATAAAGGAATACAAAACCAGGGAAAACTGAAAGAGCAAAATATTTGTGCCTTTTTATTTTAAATTATATATATACACACATGTAAATCTTATTAAGTCTGAATCTTTTGCACATAAAAACGTATTACTTAAAAATATATAGACAGAAGAAACATTACTAGCTGCAAGCTACCTTTCCTCCCTCCTAGAAAACTTAGAGTGCTGATTGCTGTGAACATATTAACATAGAGTCCAAAATAGCCCTTTGGGTCAGTTTAGGCCCTTTGGAAGGAAGCTGAATCAAGTGCTTCACAGAAAAAAACTACTTCTGAACAAACTGACTTCAAACCATAGATGGTTCAAGTTACTTCTGTGTTCAGGAAACAGTCTTAGGCATTCCTAGTAGATTTTACTATCTTCTTGGGAACAAAGTTGAACAAATTAATAAGGAACTATGAGACTGATGAAGGAAAAATTTGGAGCAGACAAAAGGGAATTAGATCTTTAATAGATCTTTTATATTTTTAGACCACATTTTCTGTCATATGGGTATATTCTTCCCACATTCCATTGCCAGAAATCTAAATTACATCTATTTCAGTTTTTTTTTTTGGTTTGTGGGTGTATACAGGATGACACATTAAAGTGAAGAGGACATGGACATTTCCTAACTTACAATTCATTCTGAGTACAAAACCAATCGCAAATGAATGGGGAACAGAGATACTCATTGGCCTTTCAAATCAGAAATCAGAGCAAACAGATCAGGAGAGTTTTGTTTGTTATTTGTATTTCAGAAAAGCACTGGGTTTGATTTAGGAAGTTTTGATCTAGGTCATTATCTGAGCTGTAATTGTGGCAAGAACAGAAATTCCAAGGTACATCCTCTACAGGGGTGTCAAACTCATTTTCACCGGGAGGCACATCATCCTCGCAATTGCCTTCAAAGGGCTGAATATAGTTTTAGGACTGTATAGATGTGAGTACTTCTACATTTATACAGTCTTAAAATTACATTCAGCCCTTTGAAGGCAACCACGAGGCTGATGTGGCCCCTGGTGAAAATGAGTTTGACATGCCTGCAGTCTAGAACAAATTTTGAGGAAGAAATACTGTGAGATCATTTCTGCAGTTTGCCTACCTATGCCTACCCTACTCGAGACCTGGAAAATCATAGTTTAGATAATGGCTGAATATATGGGAAGTGACTTTGAACTTTTGGGTTTAAAGGAAAAAAGAAAATCAACGACCTTTTCTCCTTGGTCTGATCATTTCTCTTTGTTTTGTCACTTTTGCACACCACGAGCATGCATTTTAGTGCCAGCTTTCTGTAGACTTTTATCAGAAAATTCACATTAAAGTATTTTCTCAGTAGCCCCCAATAGTGAAAATGGTCCTAATAACAAGGCCTAAATCCTACACAGGTACATTGATAACTGATAACTGTATTTTCTCACAAAACCAAGGCTAGCTTTTTCTTGTTTTTTGCCTCTCAGTTCTGCTGTGAGAAAGCTAAATGGTCTTGAAGGTGGCATGATCACCTTCTTAAGCAAGAGGGGCAAACCCTGTGTGTCCCAGGCTCACAAGACCCACATGAGGGCCATGCTGTCTCTGCAGTTCAAGGCACCAGGACTTGATAAGATCCTTGCTGCATTCACAGACAGCTAGGAATCTTGTGGAAAGATGAGAGAAAATGGGAAATAGAGGGGAAATGTAGGGAGCAGGGAAGCCATCAGCAGTTTGTGTTATTCTATGTGAGGCTGGCTCAGGGTCCATGAGGACAGGGATTTTTCTGGGGACTAGCACTTGATGTTCACCAATATTACTTCTTCTAAGAGATAGGATCATGGCTCTGTACATTTCAGAGAGTTCATCTTTGCTCTCATCTAAGTAGGAAATAAGTAGAATACATAAAATGCTACATATTCTCATGTACAATTTCACTAATACCACTGTAAATCATATCACAGACAGTACGGATTAATACCACTACTTTCAACATGATGGAGATTTCTTTGCTTCCACAGCCTCGTACACTGTTCCAATAAGAAACTTGGCTGATTTTTTTCCTTTGCAACCATTTCCAACTATATATATATGACACTCGATGTTGCTTACACGTCTACCCAGAAAGGTGTTGTGACCAAATATTTCTTACAGTTACTGCCAAATATTTAAAAAGGATAAGAAAAAAATTCAGGCAAAAGTGATGTGAAAAAAAAAAAGTTACAAAAGCAAATGATCAGAATCAGGAAATACTGTAATTGAGGCTCCTTAATAGTGGAGTGATGAAACAGAAGTTTAATTTTATGATAGTTACATATTATCCTTAGTTGGCATGTGGGAGAAAACTGTTTTAGTTGAATAAAACATAATATATGCTTCTGATTTACTATCGAAAAACAATAGAGGCACTGTGTTAATATTGTCTTATCAAGTTCATATTAACATGAAGTTTAAATACTTATTTATTTTAGATATCCTTGAAATGGCAATAAACAAAATGCCAAATGTTAAATTCTATTTGGAAGTGTTTATGGGAACTCTTTAAAAGATAAATTGATACAGAAATAATAACAGATTGCCTAAAAATTTTCTGGTTGTTAAGTACAGGTTACTTTTTGTGTACTGATTTCTAGAGTTTAGTTGTACATCCATGATGTGAGATCATTTGAAAATGTTTTAGCCATGGTTGAAAGAATGCATTTAGAGATGAACCCATTAAATTTGATGGCACATATGCTGCAGAATGAATACTGTCATTCATTTCATGGTCAAAAGAAAGTAAGGATGCAGACACTCTCACCAAATTCCTATGTAGCCTTTGGAAATGTTGAACTCAGGAGTTCAAATGTCACTTCTTCCAACTGTAATTCCTATGCAATTCATTGCCTTTCTTATTGACTTAGGCCTTGTGCCCTGATGTAGAAGACATTTAGGAAAGAGCTTTGTTCTTTCCTCCATTTAAAAAAAAAGCAACAAACTCACTGTGATTCTGTGATATTAGCCGACAGCTCATGGAAGTCCATTTTAAGACCTAACTCTCTAACAGGATACCATTCCCAGTCTTAGCCGCCATGGGACACTGACTTACAGAGCTAACAAACCAAGTTTTATTATTCTCCCTCTAACAAGACTGAGGGGTAAAGTCCAAGATCTCACTTTAAACGCTATCTACTGTATGATTTTGTTCTCCAGAAGATATTTTTCTTTTCCATTTCCCAATGGATAACAGAAGGCAATAGGTATCTCAGCTATATTAGATGTGCATACTAATGCAGATTTCTTTGTACCAATCTTAGTACACTAAACCCAGGAACTTTCTGAAGAAATGAAGTGTTTGTCAGTCATATACACCGATCTGCAAATAATAAAAATAAAAATAAGTAAGACCACTCTCAAAGAAATAATGATTTTAACTCTGTCTGTATGCACTTAGGGTTTTGGCACATGACATTTCCACCTGTGAAAAGTTTATCTTGATTTTACATATGCATACATATTCATATGTATATATGTATCTTATGTGTGTATGTGTATCTTATGCAAAGATATATATATATGTATTAGTCCAACTAGTAGCAAGAGCTGACCAGAAGAATGAAAGAAAGCCATTTTAAGATTTTGAGATATATTTTTGCTCCATACTGGATTTTTAACATTTTCAAAAAAATATTATTAATTTATGGATAATAGCCCAGGCTCTTGGATTTAAGAGGGATATTGGAGCATCACGAAATGTGGACAATTTTTGGAGCTAGGTTTCATTTGGGGACTAGAACCTTTTCCTTATTTCCTTTTTTTTTTTTTTTCTTGCTTTCTAGCTCAGTGCTTGTATCATTAACTTCTCTTACTCTCTTCTGTTTAATAAGAATTTTTTAGAAGGGGTTACATTTTTGCTTCAACACTACTTCACGAAAATATTCTTATTAACTACTCTGTTGCTAAAATGTCAGTATTAGAAAGAAAGAAGGAAATGTCTTTCCCTCTTTTACTTATATGATGGAGTTATCTTCCATTTATATCACAACTTCTTTGGTTTGTTTTCCATGCAGACTGACGGAGTTTCATACAGACTGGCATGATTTACTGACAGCTGTTTGTACCTCCTATACAAAGTGGGCAGTGCTGAGACACACTGCAACTTCTTATCTGGAAGCTGCCTGTACATTTCCTGTACATACCTGCCCATGACAGTTTTATATGTTCATGCTGTAAATATGTATTACATTAATGATGATGTTCCTAAATATTAAATCCCAAGTAACCACTCTGAACTACTCTCTATAAAATCCTAACATGAGAAATCAGCCATGTATGAACAAAATACAAATATATGATTTCTTCAGGCCTAAAAATATTTGTACTACAGATATGACTGTGCCATTCATTTAATTTTTAATTCTGAAAAAAATGACTATTGATTAGTGTCAAATGGCAATATTATTGACATATTCAGCCAGTGCACATGATCTTTTAGCAGGATGACATGATTATTTTTCATTAATATTACCTGAGGCTATTGGATATCTCACAAGATATAAAAATGTGGAATATATCAGAAGAGTTATATTTTATCATTTGTTTTTGTAAGTAATACAGCTTAACCTTTCACCATCTTAAAATTTGTTTATCTGTTTTTCTTCGTCCTTCCTAGTAACCACAATCTTTATCTTTTTATATAAGCCAAACAAAATTTGTAGAAGGTTAGGTTTCAACCCTCAGTCTTATTATAACAGCAAAGTCTGTACAAGCTGTTTTTTCACGTTCTTCCAAAATATACTAAAGTTTAGCAGTTAGCAAGTAAACAAATAAATAAATAAGGATGATTACAGCAAAAGTTGCAATTCCTTTAAAAATCAGATGTCTCAGGATAAACAACTTTTATTCAATATTACTGTCATTTGTATCCATAATGAAAGAAAATAACCAATTCTTGCTATTCCCTATAATTAGCATGATCTAACTCATAGATAGCTATTATGTAAGATTTTATATAAAGTATTGCTAGTATGCCTTACTATATAAAATTAAAGAATGTTGAAAATACATTAAAATCTCATAAAGTCAATGTCAATTACTGAAAATACTTGAAAAACAACACAAGATTTTGTCACCTTACTGTTGTCAAAAGTTCATGAGTCTCTATAGTTTCTTCAATATGTTTAATATAATGTAATAATGTGAAACTGAAAGCACTCAAAAGTGCTCTCTTGGGACTCATTCCAAGCCCCTTTTCTTTTTCCTTTTTCATCATTCAGTCTTTCTGAATCCCCTGGGACAACCACTTTAAAACAATCTGTGGTGGTGTGATTTATATTTATATATCTAATGAAGCTTATTTTATAATAATTATTCTGATTTAATTTAAATAACTCCCTATCTGTTATCCTGCTAGGGATAGTCAGGGGAAATTGCTGTATACTTTACTGTTAATTGTAAATCTGTGGTTGGTTAAAACACACAATAACATATCTTGGCAACAGCAGGTTTTTCTCTTTTGCATCTGTGTTCTTTTCTGAGTATATTTTATCAATTTTTCCACACAGTGATAAATAAATAAACTATGTTTAAGCATAGTTCAGAAGCATAGAAGATTACATTTGCAAGTAATGGAAGCAAGAAACATTTGCGGTGGTCAAAACTGTATGCAAAAGCATTACAAAAGAAAGTCAGGCTAGGTAAAATATAACATTAGCATGGTTTAGTTAGGTAATAGAATGAAAAAAAAGGGGTTTTAAGAATTTTTCACAAATAAAAGAAATAAGAAAAATTTTTGTTAGAGCCAATCACAAAAATGGGAAAGAATGAGATTTAAAAATATCCTTAACCAATTTTCTTGGTGTGTGCTAAGTTACCTGGCACTATATCACAAGATAATTTTGACTACTCAGATATAGCTGGGTATTAGTACATCTACAGATACATATACAAGTAAGACCACTCCATGTTCCACAGATTAGTCACCGCTAGAAGGACAAAACATGTTTTCTCTTAGGCATTGTAAATGCTAGAAAAGACAAAGAATCCAGAAGAGGAAAGTACTTTGTGCAAAGGAAAGCTATCACAGGATGGATCATGAACCAACTAGTGCTCCTTAGTCCATGCCAATGGATTTGCAGTTCTTTCATTAAACATCAACTACTGTTTTGCTACTGCTTCATAATACTTATCACAAGTTTGACATTGAGCAATCTGATAGATAAAGCAAAAAAAGATGTGTTACGAACAATAATAGGAATAGAAGTCCTGAAAACACTTGAATAAAATTAATAGTATATCCAGACATCATTTGTTATTTAAGATTAGCTGTTGTTATTACTCACTGAATGCCAGTAGGGCACCATCTAAGGAATTGCTACATTTAAATGTTTTTACTACAATAACTACAATGCTACAAGAAGAACTGGAAGAAAGAATAGATAAAGAAGTTTCTTCTCTTTAAATAAACACTAATAATTTAAGGCTTGTTAAAAATATAGTCTCAGAATGGCTCTTTTCTGAAATACAGGGTTATGTGTATAAATTTCTCAAAAAAAGTGAAATTAAGGCGTTAACTTTGGCAATTTTATTAGCGTAACTAGTTCTATATACACTAATAGATAAACACACACCAGTTCATGTGCTCCATTAGATATCTTTATTGTCCAATCAAAAGAAAAAGAAAAAACCTTTCTAATGGCTCAAAGACTTTTTTTACTGTGGAACTTTTTTGACTTATCAAATTTCACACTGATGGGAAAGCTAGAGGTTGACATGGCTTTTATGAACTTAATGAGCAACTGTGAAGTCATCATGGAATTAAATTATTTGGAAAATGAAAGCTATGCAAAGGCTTTATGCACATGGTGCTGGAGATGATGGTAGCGTGCATACACATGACCAATGGAAGAAAAAATTCCAGCAGAAACCTCTTCACATATAATTCCATGTGAAGTAGTATCACAGTCTGAAAATATATAAAAATTTTGCAGAATATGGATTAATAATAACATAGACTGATCCTCATAATGACCCATTGCTCAGAAAAAGATGTATAAACACCCACATAGATCTATGATAAATTGGATTATGAAGACAGGAACATTTTTTTCAGTGTTTTTACACTTGCTCAGGTAAGCATGCTCTCTTCACCCAAAAGAAAATGCCCAACTGAGTTCAAAGCATAAGCATTGGCTATCTCCTTAGATCTTTTTGCTTAAAATAGGCAGCAGTGCCAAAGAGAGGGCAGACACAGATCTTTGTGAATAAAAGCTGTGTTAACTTTTTTAGAAACGGCAAAGAAGATGTGTTAGCAACAACAAATGTGTGCAGCAGCACTAGGAATTTTGAAATGGAAGGTATATGGGCCAGTACAGTCATTTACAGAGACATATCACCTTGACTTAATCTCTACCCCACACACCTTTGCAACCGTCAGCTTAAAAACAGGGGTCTTATTAACACAGTAACACATTGGTCTTCAGGGAAAGTTGGTCATATAAACAACCTCTTCTGCTCAAATCCTGTGAAACCACTGCCAGCTAAGTTTACTGGGAGAGGTTATATAAAAGTTGGTTTTGAAAAAACTCCTCTCCCAAGAAAGGATATCAGCACTAATCCAGCAACAAGCAGTGCAGCATTCCTTCTAAGACTGAGCAGTTGGTGACCAACACCCATGTACATACCCATTCAATCCAGTGACAGTTTTCTTGATAGAGATAATACTAAAGAAAGAGGATAAGAGTAATATCTCAGGTCATTGATTTCTCTAACTGTTTCTTCTTGAAATCTATTTTAAAGAAAAAACAGAGTTGTTAAAATTTAGAAAATCAGAATTTATAGATTTTCTTGACAAAAGCCAAGAATTAGGGTGATTTCAATGCAAGGCCTTTTAGGATATGACGAGACAGTATTAATAAATGTGAGGTCCTAGTAATTATTTTCTAAAGCAAGCAAAGCTCAGCAGAATCAAAGACAAATATACAGCAATGATTTTAAGTATTAGAAAACAACCTAGAAAGAGAGAGAAGAGAAACTTAAAGCATGAATGGTGGTGCATAATTATACAAACGAATTTGTAGAGTATGTTACATGCAAAACTAACAGTGAATTCTAATTGAAGTATAAGAAACATCCTAGTGAGAGTCAGAATTTACTCTGTGTTATTTGGAATACTATACTGAGTTCTGGGCTTCTCCATATCATGAAGATATTAACAAATTAGATGGAGTGCAGAATACAGCAGCAAAAATAGTCAGGAAAGAAGAACTGACTTGTGAGAAAAGATTGAATCATTAGAGAGCAAGTATTTGGAGTGCATAATTAAGTGTGCAGCCACTTCCTGGGGTGAAATCTATTTTTTAGCCTCTCAGAAATTCAGATGGAAAAACTAGCCTTGTATGAAAATAAACAGTTTCTCTGAAGATCACTGAGGGTTCCCCCTTTTTTTTTTAAATCTAGGAAAAATTGCACTACAGGTCAGCCACTTACATGAACTTACACTCCTCAGCTGTCATCTTACGTGGTCTTTTGAGTTTTCCCCTTGTTGTTAACAGTCACAATCAAGCAAAGTTACTAAAGGCTTACTAGGACTGCTGGCAATGACCTCTGTATTTGCTTTGCTAATGCTTCCTGTTTTGAAGATTCTCTGGGACTTCTTTTAGTAGCTTGAGCACCTTCATTTTTTATTGTCAAACTTTGGTAAAAGAAAGGTACAAGGTGGTGAAACGCCTTTTCCTTGTTTCAGGAAACTAGTTATCACTGACAAAGTCATAAAACATATTAAAACCACCACTTACCCTCAAGTTCTTCAATAAGATGATGACAGTGTATTGTAGTGGTAAATGGATGATCAACAGAGATTCTCCCATGCTGGCGCTTGCCTCAAAAAGGAACCTCTCCAAGTTGTCATAGCTATTTGAACAAGAGCGATGTAGGGAAGAGAAGCACAGGAACAGAGATCTGAAGCTGGCATTTGAAAAATCTGTGATAGAGTTTTTCCTTGTAATATTGGATGGGGAACTTGCTACAGGAACACATAAGAAAGTTTGTGTTCACCTGGCTCTTTAGTTCTTACCAAAACAAAAGCTACAGGAAACACCTAGAAAATTACAAATTTGGGTTGGTGGTATTGTGTTTCTATTTTAAAAGGATTAGGTTTTGAAATGCCTGATTCCAAAAGGATTTTTTAATTGACTTTACATAGTCATGGCTATTTATATTCTTCCTAAGAACACCCATGTATTTCTTCTGATACACCTATACTATATTCGGTAAATCAGAATGAAGAACAAAACTTCCTGCTTACTGGCCTGTTGTGTTCTATAGGTCCTGAGCAAGTGACTGCTATCGTCAATTAATGAGGTACAGACAGGGAATGACAGAGGACGTAACAGGTGGACAAACGAAAATATAATAAAATACAGGCACTACTTGAGCAGTCATACATTATACTAGAGCTGTAAAACTATTTTTAAAATCTAGATAACTGCATTTTAAAATGAAAATAATAATAAACCCTCATACAAGGCACTGATTTAAACTGAAATGATATAATCCCATGTTAAAAAACCACAAGTCCCCAAAATATATTTTCCTAATTTTACCTATGTAATATTAGTGGGGATTTCTTTTTAATCAAAGACAAAACAAGTTCCCATATTTATTGATGTTTTATTTTTTTTTTCTAACTGAATCCATGTTTTCTATTCACTGCCTGTTGCACCATTACATTTTTAGAAAAATACCTGCTAGAAAGTTTAGACATGGTAGTTCAACTGTAAGCTTCTGGGAACATCCATGTCATATTATGCTTGGCTTAGAATGAGCAGCTTCTGCTAGATTCAGCAAAAATAAAGCACAATGACCTCTTCAGCCGGACACTTCAGCAGCTGGTCTATAACTTAAGCAGAGTTTTGCTTTACGCTTTCTAAACTGTCCTGGGGATTGAATAGACAACATATAAAAATATGACAGGAAGATGATGGATTATGGGTCATAAGTCTCATTTCAGCCATACAAATAAAACATCGTGCTTGTGTGTTATGATAATACATTTAATGGACAGAAATTAGCAGATGTTGATTGCATTCAAGTGTGCACAGCATACCAAAAATCACAGAGGAATGTTTAAAAGATTGTAAAGAGACTGCACCATTGAATGCCTGTAAAACAGAGTTAAAGTAGCAAAAACACAGAAAAGGCAGTTAGGTAGTTGTCTGGCTTCAGTTTAATCGTTCCTCTCTGCCAAATGCAGTCATTAAAGTGTAACAACAATTGTATGCATTTTAGTTTAAAATGAATAGTAATGCTTTTTCTGCCCCTTCCTAAGTAATACTTTATAGCTGTCAAAACATAAGGTTGTGGCAGACTCTTCTTAAAATAAAACTTCAAGACAAACTTAGGAAAAAATGTATGAATGAAACTTTGTAGTACAGTGCCATTCAGAATTCTATAAATTATGCAATATAACATAGAAAAGCACCAAGATTTGGCACCACTCAGCTACAACTTCTTGGAATAAGCTTTTATACATAATACATACATGCACACAAAGAGAAATGCAGTTTCATACTAGAACTATGTCTTTAAAGATTCAGACATGAAAGTTGGATTTACTTCATTAAAAGAAAGACTTCTGTGCACAGTATACCTTTTCCCTGTCAACTAACATTTATTTACAGGAGTCTACAAATCCTGTCAATTTTAGAATTCTCTCACCATTTACTAAATTTTAAAATTTCCTGTTCTCATCTGGGGCCACATGCAGTAACTTTTGTCCTTGGCCAAACCCAGACTTAGTGACAAAACTAATGGGTGTGCTCTCTCTTTTCATTGACAAATTTATGAGATCTGGATATAAACTTTTTCTTTACTGTTTGGCCTCTTCCCAATCATACACCTAGACCATCTGCATAAGCATTATCTGCCATAGATTAATTGAAAAGTGGATTTAGAAATATAGTCCAACTCAATCAGACAATCATGAGCAATATGTGGCAAAGATTTCTTTGTAGATCTATCACCATTCACTGAATTTTAAAATTCCCTGCTCTTATATGGGTCCACATATACTAACTAGGTGTATAGGAATTCTAAGAAAAAATGTGCAAATTATTGTAATGTAGAATAAAGATCCTCTGTCTGTGCTGTTGATTTTATCACATTGCATGGCTCATAGTGAATGGCAGCCTACAGTAGGGTGTCTTCTTAGGTATTAACAGCCTTTGCCCTTGTTCTAATATTTTTTCATGGTCATGGCTATTGTAGGCTTGACTTATGGTGGAAGAAAGGCACTTGATCACTCAGAAGTCCAGGAGTGGTCATTGCTTGTAACACATTGTAACATGAAGGCCTACTTCACCAGTTTTGCCATACAATTAAAATTAAAAATGGGGAAAACAGATGGTGACTGTCCATCTCCATTAATTCTTATACCTCCTTTCAATGGTGGATCAGCATGAAGGGAGTTCCTTGGAGGGTTAACTATGAGAAGGACAATGGATAGTTATTAACAGTGGAGACTTAGTTTAATTATCATTTTCACTTTTTCTATTTAGGCTTTTGCATTAAATTTCTGAATCACAGAAAAATCTCAAGTAATCACTTTTGATCTATAAATTTTGTTTTCAAATGTCAACTTGAATCTTCTCCCAGTGTCCCAAATGAAACCATTTTGTGGAAAGTATCAGGACATGCTATTGTGGTATTGTCATTCATGTGAGATAGCAGCCAAAAGTTATAGGAATAAATGAGTGTTTCAGGTCTCGTGATATTTCTGTCTTTCAGTACATTGGGAATAACACAGATATTTAGTGATGCATTGTAGTTATTTTGAGTGTCTGCAAATTGTACCCACTCATTATAAAATGACGTTATGTAAAACTGGAAAGATTGCGGTAATGTGTCGTAAAGTCTGAACAGTAATTATGGGACTTTTTTTTGCATTTGCAGTTTCAGCTCGTATGAGAATCACCATATTTTTCTATTACCTGCAAAATTATTGACAGCATGGAGGGTCTGTAAAGGAATTTGTGGTTCATTTACTACTTCAACACAAATACAAGAATCCATCCAATGAAATTTAAAGGAGCTGTGTTCAAAACATATAAAGGGACATGCAATAACTGGCGGATCTGTGGAACTCCTTGCCAAAGGAAATTATGAGTACTACAGGTTGACGAGGCTTCAAGGACAGTAGATGATTTTCATGGAAGAAGGATGTTGGGGCTGGCTAAAGGAGAGAAGCCGTATTTTTCTCGGGATGGCTCTTGAGCTACAAGTAGTCAGGGACTTGAAATCTACACAGGTGTAAATAGCGTATGAGTTTTTTTTTCCTCTGTCCCTACTCTTGTGAAGGCACAAAATTTTGATCATTCCTGGAGAAAGAATTTTGTTTCAGATGGGCTTCTTGTTTGATTCAGTACAGCTATTCTTTAAACAACTCTCTACTTTTCATTTGATTTAGAACATTTCCTCAAAGCTGTACTCTTTTCTGTTTTGGAATGATTGATTCATAGGAGAAAACTTTTTCAGTTCCCAGAATTTTCTCTTCATTGTGCTAACAAGTTAATGTGTGTAGTTTGCTATTCTTTGGAGAATTTCTGAGCATTGTAAGATCTTAAAGTAGGCACTGAGATGAGGTATATTCAGACTGATGCTTTGTGTCTCTAGCCAGATTTGCTGCTGACGCATCTACTTCAAAGTACTTATTTCCCCAGAAGAAAAAAGTTGCAAAATAAGCAAACATTGTAATATGTAAATAAAACCTGACTGAAAATAAATTGTGATTTTTTTAATATCTGTCAGCTTTAATTTTGTACTATGCTACAAACAGTAATTTAAAATATGTTAACTTTGCATACATTTCTAAGATTAAAACTATTAGAGTTCTTTTTAAACTCTTCGGAATTACAAATAAAGAAGGAAAAATCTAATTAATTGCATAAGCATTCAAAATCTTCTCTAGTTTTTAATTCCTTATTTTGAGTCATTTGTATTATGGAAGTGAGACCCAATGACATGCACTACGCTCTGTCTCATAGTTGACAATACAGTGCCATCAAAATCATAACTGTTAAAAAAAAAAAAGATTAAACATCTCACTCTACAAGTAATACATAATGTCATATACCTACTACTAAGAAGGCCTATCTTCTATGACCAAAGAGAATAACCTGATTTGAACTAGAATAACTGAATAGAATTGTTAAACAATCCTTTGCATTTTAAGCAACATTTAATTAGAAACACACTTTAACCACCAAAATGATAAAAATCCAAGAGATTAAAATTTGAGTGTCAATTATCATAAAATTCATCATTGTAATTCTTATTAAAACTCAGTGTTTAGATAGGTAATGATTTTATAATATGGCAATTTGCATAAGGAGCCCTGAGATGGCTTATTATTTCGATCCTACACAATTACAATTCTAGCTCCATACATCAGAGCTCTTAGCAATGTAAAATCACTGTGCTAATTAATAAGCCATTTACTGACTGCAGCTAGTTATGGTGGTCCTGCAGCTGACCTTACGGAAGATGAGCCATCTCTGAAGTGCCTGTGTGTAACTACAAACATAATGATGTGCCAGGAGGGAATCATTAAAAATAATTTACACAAGCCTTCATTTACAAGATCTTTTGATAGCATGCTTCCCCGGTGTTTAGATCCACAGTGCAACCCCTACCATTTGGAAAGTGCCAAGCAGGAGAGAGAACGAGGATACCTAAGTGGTTAATTAAGAGCCATTCGGACGCCACAAGAGCCTCCTGAAAAATCCCTCTGATGTCTGCTGTGTCAAATGTCTCTCACAGGCAAAACCACAAGAGGTAGCTGCCATAGTAGGCTAATTATTGGGGATCAGGAGCAGCTGAGAATGGCCTGTCACTGAGTGCTTGCTGTGAGCACCCAAGCCCAGGACTGAGCAGAGCATGCTTTTGTGTCATTGGACTTGAGAGAAACAGTGGAAATGAGACACTGTGATAATCAGACGTGATGGAATAAGTCACAAAAGTGTGCAGTTGTAGATGAAATTATTCACCTGTGCTGTTTGATGTATTTTGTAACTTTGTACACTTTACTGTTATTCCACTTCCAAAATGTTTGTTTAAGACTTTCATTTTGAATGCTTTCAAGAAAACAATAACTTACAAAGGCCTCATAGGGATGAACAAAGATTTCAAAACATCAAAGATAATTTTTATGACATGAAAATAATTTCAAACTACATAAAAACAACCTTTTTTTCTTTTTCAAAGAAAAAAACCCATTTAATCGCACTACCTCACAAGACTACAGGAGAAAATATGAACATGCACACACATACACACACACATACACAAAAAATTCTGCTAATTTCTGTACAGTCAGAACAACCAACAAGACTAAACCAATGTCACTGCCTTCCTCACAGCAGCTAGAAATGAACATTACGAAATCACGCAACTCATTATTTATTTCTCCTTCAGCTGAGTCCCTGCAAGATGAAGGAACAGAGCTGTCTCCTTGTGTGGTATTTTCTTAGTTTAGTAGCATTCAATTGGTTTACTGACCTACAGGGGATTCTTCCAAATCTGGATGGGCTATAGGTGTTCTTTTTACCAGTTTGTTTGTTCCTTACGCAGCTAAGAGCAAGTGGTTCATACTCTTAGTGTGCAGGCACATTCCAAGCCTGACTGATACCTTATGATTTTATTTTCTGAGGTGCTTTGCATGAGTGTTATGTGAAAAAGCAGCATGAGCACATTTCTTGTGTGATCCTTGCTAGTGCATTGTGGCAACAGCTTCATACAGCTTAAACTAACATTTATTGTCAAACACCAACTTACAATAAAATAACTGATAATCTGTTTAGCTAACACAGGCCTACACAGTGGTCTGGAAGAACTTTTGGTGTACTATTATTTTTCAGACTATTCAATTTATTGTGGCTGGTGACATTGTTGCTAGTTTTACTGGCAAGCAAAATAAGAAATGATGGTATGCCAAAAAATTCACAAAATAATACCAGCAATCAAAATTTGACCAAATTAACGACTGGCTTATCACCAAGTCTGTACTATATTTGTATAATTCTGTACCATTGAAAGGTTGCAATCTCTAATCAGCATGACCTATTCTTTAATCTAAGAGGCACAAGTAATAGCCAATGTTGTCAGGTGGTTTACATAACCTGTAGATACCACTGAATAGTACAAATCAGTAAAGCAAACTGTATTTTGAATGCAGATTTCCAGTCTTGCAGTCGTAAAGGAGAAGAAGAGATAATAGTGTATCAAATATCATTAAGTGATTTTTTTCTGTATGTGCATTGAGAGATGCATGTTTGCCTGCAATTATATGAAAAGGATCTTACAGAAGTAGAAGTTTAAAGGTAATCTGATAAATAGTTGTTCTTTTTGGGTTCCTTGTCTGAGAGACAGACCTTTTTCAGAGACACCAGTATGGTTAAATGTCTTGCTTTTCACATGACAACAATCAGCATGTCACATAAATGATATTGTTCATCTAGAGGAGCTAAGTAATGCTCATCTACTAATAAGGAAAGAGCACATAGCACTGGCCTGACACATATAATAAAGAGAAGTTCTCATCCTTACACACTTTTGTTGCTTTATTTTTAATATTTTGAATCTTAATACATCTAAGTGTATATTGACAATCAAAAGAGAAAAACAATTGGTTTGTGGTGTAGCAAAGACATTTTTCTTGAGCTCATAATTGCATTGGTGTTAGAAAAACTACGTAAAAAAGGATAAGCCATTTCTGCTGATACGATGTTAATCCCCCCAAATGAGGATTATTTCCACACTTGAATTTACAGCCAAATTAGCTTTTGAAAGGAAAGGGGGAAATTCATGCTTCCAATTTAACAATATTGATTTTAAGGTTTAGAACTTTGTCTTCTAAAGGCCAGCTCTGCTTGTCTTTATCATACACATAATCCCACCGAAGCCAGGAGAGGTGTTCTTGTGAGTGAAGGAAATCCCACATGGGTTTAACTTTGTGCCTAATGCCAGCCCAGATGTTACTCTGATTAAAGTCTGCAATAAAAACTCTTGTTACTCTGAATGATGCAAGTTGAGACCAGTTGAGAAGCGCTGGCGAACCTTTCTCATTTCTGCTGGATTTCCACACATTGTAGATCAGACCCTGAATTGTCTAACTTCATCCTGGCCCCAAGTGTGAAGTCATTCCCTGGGGAAAATCTCCACTGAAATCACTAATATCTCTGCTTGAGAAAGGATTGCAAGAACAGATGTTAGTGTTTGCCTTGAGGAACATCCAACATATTTGAGCAATCACAACATATAGTGAGATGGGAAGATAAAACCAGAATAAAAAAATGTCTAAGTGCCTACTCTTCACTATGTTTGGGTTATCTTATTTAGGATCATCATCACCTGTCATTAAAAGAGAAAGTGTGGCTGTACACCTACATGACTTTAGAGACAGGGAAACACCTTTGTGCATTTATATATGTATATATAAAATGAAGTAAACCTTTGTTTTATCTTCTTTTGTCCTGACTTCATTTTTTTAAAAATATTTTTAAGAAACTCAATTCCATAAAACCCATAGCTAATAAATGTTTCATACTTATATATTAAACAAACAGGTTCTATTTTTATAAATATAACGTAATCTTGCTGGTTTAATGTGACTGTGGCAAGCAACATTTATTTTATATAATTAGTATTCAATTCAGGTTTACTAATGAGATGAAAATTAAAGTTTCTACATTCAATACCATGTTTTTATGCTTGCCAGACTCCAGGGATTTTAGTGAATAAATACTCTGAATGTACTGGCAGAAAACACTTCCTTGAAGAGGGCCAGGAAATGTATTTTAAAAGCATCCCTGTAGCCACTACCTGAAATCTGAAAAGACAGCCAGTCCAAAGTCCCAGGCTAACTCCTTGTGTAGTCAACAAGAATCTTTTCTGGACTTGACAGAGCTTTATCCAGCCTATGGTTATTAGAGAGACAAGCTGTGCAATTTTTCAGTAGTCTGCTAACATACAGGAATTTAACAGAGATCCTAAAGGTAAAGTACATGTTTTTAACTTCTCTAGCGCTAGTTCAGCTGAAGGGAAAACCTAGCAGTATTTTATTCTAAATATACAGAATGAAGCAACAGTGAGTTAAACAAATAAATTCTAATATGGGTTGTATGTAGCTGAAGCGTATGTATTAAATGTATCTGCTATGATAAAAGAGATTTTTCTCCTATTTTTCCTCTTTTAAAATTCATAAATACATAAGACATAATTGAACAAAAAAGGGGTGATCTGAATCATATGAAAAGGTTAAACATGTTCTTGTCTCCAGCTAAATATAAACAAGACTTCATTTCTTGTTCACTGTATTCTATAACAGTTATTTTATCTTCATTGACAGTTTCTGAAGAACTGGTCAGTCAATTTATAGCAAATTCTTTTCTTTTTTCTTCTTCAGATGTTTACATAACTTTTCAAACTCTTTTAGCCAAGAAATAAGCAATAGAAAATGCAAAATCTTTGTCCTTGCTTTACTCTTAAATGTTTAACAAAATGCAGCAACTTTTTTTTTTTTTTCCCATTTATATTTACATTTAAGTTTGGAGGAGGTAGAAGTTTGGAGGAGGTAGAAGGTAAACTAGAAAGGAATAGACACCTTAGTTACTTTACACCAATATATGTAAATACTTTATTGAGTAAGTTGCCTATTATACTACAGACATTTAAAACATTCAAATCACCTCCAGTAATAACAGGAAAGTATGAAAAGACATTATTTCTCTGATAATTATTTCATACTGAGGATGTCTGAACCATTAAAAAATTCCAGAATCTATAGAAGTCAAGCAAAAAGGTTTTTTCCAGTAGGTTTTCAGTCAGGCCTGTATAGTAGTAGTCAACAGCTTATTCAGTCCTGCAGAATTTGAATTTTCTACAACATAGATGGAAAGGTAGAAGAAAATATTTCTATGAGATCATATG